>NW_010534731.1:1456-4782 GCF_000687285.1 Phaethon lepturus | reverse complement strand
CCCCTGCCTCAGCAGTCGGCCACCCATCACGCGGCTCCGGAGAACTGCCGGCGACAGCAGCGCTCGGGAAATGGATGCGAGTGCTGGAGTGTGCAAAGAGTGAGGAGGGCTCCCAGCGTCACGTCGCCTGGAGGGGTCCGCGCTGCTGCCCGGCCAATGGGCTGGAGCATGAGGAGGTGGCAGCCACGGACGAACGAACGAGAGGGTACCGTCTCATTCCAATGAGACCTTCCATGAGGCCCGGCTCCTGCAGAGCTCTGCGCTCCTCAGGGGTCTTAAGACTTGTGCTGTCACCCCCTCAAAGTGGGCTGTTAGTTCAGGCTTTTTTTATTTAGAGATCTTTTAAATAGCACTTAATCCAAGCTTAGGATGAGAAAGACGGGCTGTTTGTTCTCCATCCAGCCTTCCCAGTCTTTCCCAACTCACTGCCTGTGTGCGATGTGTCAGGTTGTCACTGCCTGGGCTGATCCATCAAGAGGCTTTCATAGCCCCGGTGTAGGTTTGTAATTGGGGATCATCAGCTGTAGACGGCTTATCGACATATGCCGAGAGAGGCAGCGGCAGCCTTGCCCTGCTCTCCCCTGCCAGCGAAGTTGCCGTGGCTGTGCCTGGAAGCTGTTCTGGTGTAAAGGAAGGAACATGGTGCTTGTCACCTCTGCCAGGTGTCAGTTTGGGCAACACAGCAGAGCGCTGCACATGCCTCCCCTTGGAGGAGCTCTTCTGGGTCCACATGAGGCTGCAGAGGTGGAAGAAGGGACCCTATTGAGATGCTAGTCCTCTCCTCGCATGCAGCAAATCAGAGTAATTGGTTAACGGGCAGAAGTCCAGCCAAGGCTCTGTGGCATCTAATTGTATTAGAGAACCACGCAGATGGGAGAACGCCGCTGTTAACTCCCTGCGTCCCGGTCTGCTCAGCCCTCCAGCCCCTTGCTGGGGACATGCAGTGCCATTTGTGGCTGCTCTGCCAACTTCAGAGCGTTTGCTGATACTCTCAGGGTTTCTCATCTCCTACCTGTCTGCCCGACAGGGGTGTGTGCTCCAAAGCTCAACCTTCTGGAGAGCTGGAGGTGTGCAAGATGGACCATTCCTACTGTGCTGTGCTTCATCTGCCATGTACTGGTGGAGTTAAATAAGCAGCCGTTGTCCTACCCTGGGTGCATATCTGCTCCCAGACCCTGTGTGTGCCTGAGGTCCTCTGCCAGGGAGGCACAGCTCCCTCACGCTGCCCAGACCTGAGCAGGCTGGGGCTGGCTCTTCTGAAGAGATGCAAGTGGAGCTCCGGCTGCCAAGAGCTCTTCTCCTTCAGTTGTCACAACAGACAAACGCAAAGTTAAAAATTAATTTGCTAATGGGCTCTTGTTTGTCAAGCAGCTGTTGTGTGCCAGGGCAGCACTTCACCTTGCTGTGACCACGCAGTCTGTGCGGGTGCTGTGTCCCCATGTGTGGCCTGAGCACATGAAGGCAGCTTGGCTGTCCTGGCTGGTTGGGTGAGTGTCGCTGCCAGGACTTGCTCTTGGGGGTGCTGCCTACAGACTGGGCTTCTGGAGAGGGCAGAGCTGAGTGGGTGTGGGTCCCTGCCGCTGATCGACCCCTATGCCCCCTCTGCAAGGGGAAGAGCCCCCCAGGCTCTGAACTGATGGTACAGAGTGGGTTCTGACCTGGCACTGGGTCAGAATTGACATGGCTGTAGGACACTAAGGTTTGGCGTAAGGTGGCTTAGCTTAAACTTGGTTAAAAGACTGGTAAATATGCAGGCTTTATGCTGACATGGGTATTGTCTGTGTCAGTTTCTAACTCACCTGCTGGCTCAGTTACCTGTTGTAAAGCTGGCATAATTTTTTTGTGAACTCCTGAGCTGGTTTGAGGGCCAGCTTGATGTCTCTTCTGCTGGGTAATAACCTGTTAGCAGGAGACCCGAGAGTCCAGCTGTGTCTTCAGCCTCCCACAGCCAGCTTTCAGTTTCTGTGCCGTGGTTTCCAAAGCAAACCCTTTAGCCCGCCGGGCTCTTTCAGGGACGGGTGCTGCTGGTCCACTGTGCAGCTCCCAGCATGGGGCCACGCTGCGCTGGCCAAGCGGGGACCTCAAAATAAAGGCAGCGTGCGCTGAGGCAGGAGCACGGACTGCAGAGCTGGCAGAGGTGGTCACCCCTGCGTTTCCCCGGAGGGCTCCTTGCTGGGTTTCAGGCACTGCAGGGCTGTTAGGTCAGCTCGAGCCAGCCTGGACTATTTAGAGCCCAGCGCAAATGGCTCTCACCATTTTGCAGGCAAACCCCTTCTCCCCTGCCCTCTTCCTGAGAGCTTTGCTCCTGGTTAGCAGTGGCCATTTGATTTAAGGCTTTGCCTGCCCTGCCCAGAGTTAAGTAGAGTCTTACTCTGTTTTTAGCCAGCTTTGAAGCCTGGGCTCTGCTCCCTCCCGCCTCGCTCTCTGCAGGGTACCCCTGCTCGCCCGGGGGCTGGTGCACAGTTGCTGTTCCTGCCTACACCTAATCCTGCCTGGTCAGGGAGGCAGGACGCCTGGATGCTGTCCTGCGCGGTGCTTGATTTGGAAAGAGCTTGCACTGGTCGTGGCTGTTGCTCTGATGTTTGCTACAAACATGGAGGACCACTGGGAAATAGCAGTGACAGGCACCAAGGTCCCAGCAGGAGGGTGGGCAGGAGGGAGAGGGACTCCGCAGGGAGAAAGAGATGAGGTATGAAGATGAAGACAAAGGCCTGAAGCACACCTTTAGCATGGAGCCCAGGAGCACATGACAAACAAAGCAGTAATTAGAGCTTCAGTTTCCTCTTCTTTGTTAATCTCTTGATACGATCTTTCTTAGGAAACGCTGTACCTACGGACGAGAGGAGTCAGGGCCTGGGTGTGAAAGCTGTGACTTGCTTCTCACAGAGTGGGACTCCTTTCCCAAATGTCCCAAGTCTACCTGGGCTTCCAGGGCCATTGCTCTCCTGGGAGGGTGGGAGGGAGGTTGTGCTACTGGGAATGGCCATGGTGTGGCACGCTCCCTGCCTCTCAGGTGGATGCCGGGTGCTCACAGCAGAGTAGGGGATGTTCCCCCTTGACGCTGAGCTGGGGAGCCGGGCGGTGGGCTGGACACAGCCGTGGGGGAGGATTGGTGAGCGTGGAGGGAACCTGTCTTGCCGGGTCTGCTGGCCCTTGGTGCGTCACGCCTGGCTGTGGCTTCCCCCAGGGTTGCCTTTTCTGGCTGTCGTCTGTTCGGGGCGTGGGGCAGGAGCACGCTGGCCATGAGCGCGTCCTTGCCTGCCTGTGAGCCCTGGTGGGCTGCGGCTGCTGTGGAAAGCTGGAGCAGCCCCGAGGCCTCTGGTGGG
>NW_010534731.1:0-1365 GCF_000687285.1 Phaethon lepturus | reverse complement strand
CCTGGAGCAGCCCTGAGGCTTCTGGTGTGAGGAGGCTGTCAGCCCCAGGACTGGGACACCACATCGGGGTGCCCAGCTTCTTCAGCCTGAATGAATTCTGTGTGAGGTGGGGTTAACCCCAGGCTTTGAAATGTGAGGTTCTGAGATTTTCACATGCCTGACGCTCTGCATTGACATTCTGCAGGCGACCATTTTCTCTGGGTTGACGTAAATGATCGGAAGGAGCCATCCATCTTCCCGGAGGCTGAGCTGACAGCTCAGGGATGTTGCAGCGTCTCTCATCTCTGATGGCCTTGTGCGATGCATGCCAATGCAGCCTCCCTGCTCCTGCCTGGGCGGTGGTGACCCCGCGCTTGTGCCCTGAGGTCTCGGGTCACCTCCTGACAGCAAGGGTTGGTTTTTTGCTATCTCCTCTCTCTTCCTGAGCTCCAGTGCCTGGTACAGCAGTCATTCCCCTGTGCTGGTGGCCGGGGGACCAGAGCCTGCCCCGGGGGAAGCCTCAGTCGCGGCAGCGGCTCCTTCATCCAGCTACTGGGGCTGCACTGGGGCTCCGATGTCGGCTCCCTGTTGCACGTCTTCAGAAAGATTTTTGGACACTTAAAAAGTAGGTGTCTCAAGCGGGGTGATGGGTTGGCCGGGACCCAGCTCACGGCGGCAGAGCCGGGGCCTCGGGGTGCGCAGGGCGGCGGGGTGAAGGTGAGTTGAGCCAGGACGGGGGACTTGGCAGTCCCCAAAGTGGAGTCAGCATCAAACGCAGATGATGCTGTGACTGCGAGCAAAGGGAGAGGACTTCTGCCATCATACTCACAGCCAAGAACTTTAAAATATAATAATGATTTATTGCAGTATTGGTCCATTGAAAAGTAAATGCAAAGAGGTGATGAATGAGCAGGTTGTGAAAGGACGGCCTGTTGAAACAGGACGGTTCCAGTAAGATTAGGGACAAATTACTCCATCCCATCCACAGCATTATCTGCAGCACTGTTTGCACGGGGCTGTTTACCCACCCGATGGCATGGGGTACAGAGAGGTGCGTTTCGTGTTTGCCGTTCTGTGTATGCCTGGTGGGGGACTCAGACTTTCGCCAGCCTGGCTGTAACACGCTCCCGTGACGAAAGCGGCCACGTGTGTATTTACCGATGGACATGCGGAACCCCCGTGCCCCCGCCCGGCCTTGTCCCTATCAGATAGGAGACCATCCAAGGGCCCCAGCGCAGGGGATGGACGCCCTCCGAGATGGGCTGATCTGTCGCCGGACACTGTTTTTTCCCTTCTAAGCAAAAGGTGGGTGATCTTCCGGCAGTCTGGTTTGGGGGAAACAGCCCTCCCTGATCCCAGCGCTGTATAAGGCCTTTCCCCGTGGAG
>NW_010534730.1:914-1155 GCF_000687285.1 Phaethon lepturus | reverse complement strand
TCCTCCATCCCTCTGCCCCACGCTTCCTCCACCCCTCTGCCCAGGATCTCCGTCCCTCCTGCTCCGTGCCGGCCCCATCCCTCCTTCCCCACACCCCTCCCTCCATCTCCGCTCTCTCTCTCTCTCCATCCCTCTGACCTCAGCCTTCCTCCCCCCGCCCCGCCTTCCTCATCCAGCCTCTCGGCAGGGACCCCTGTCCATGGGGCCCGCCACCGCCCTCCGTGGGGCCCCCCACCTGCCC
>NW_010534730.1:0-864 GCF_000687285.1 Phaethon lepturus | reverse complement strand
CGGGGCCCCCTACCCGTGGGGCCCCCCACCGCCCTCCGTGGGGCCCACCCCCTCCATCCATGGGCCCCACCTCCCGTGCCCATGGGGAGCCACGACCCACGCCCATGGGCCCCATTGCCTTTATCTGTGGGGCCCGTGGCACATGTCCACAGGGAGTGGTGACCCACACCCATGGGTGGCTCCGACCCATTGCCATGGGAACCGTGACCCACAGTCACGTGGAGCCTTGACCCACTTCCATGGGGCCCACAACCCTCCTCCATGGGGAGCGATGACCCACGGCCATGAGGAACCACGACCCACGTTCACGGGGAGCAATGGCCCACGGCCATGGGTGCCTCCAACCCATGGCCATGGGAGACCATGACTCAGAGCCCCGGGGAACCGTGACCCACGGCCGTAGGGGACCACGACCCACAACCGCCGGGAGCAATGACCCGTGTCCTTGCAACCAACCACCCATGTCCATGGGGAGCAATGACCCACATCCAAGGGTGCCTCCAACCCACAGCCTTGAAGACCCGTGACCCCCCACCATGGGGGGAGGGGGCCACGACCCCTATCTCCGAGGGGCACGACCCACAGCTGCAGCCCGAGGGAGGCATCCAAGGGCAGCGTGAGGTGCTGGGAGGTCAATCGCCTCAAGACAAGGAGGGGGAGGCGGAGGAGTTGGTGGAGCCCGTAATTATGGGCCTCATTAACGATGACTGTGTTGATTGCCGCCGTGGCACTTGGGATAATGATGTCACCGTTGCAAAAGCACGATGACGGGGCGAATTGTGCAGCTCCGATCGCTGGGCGGAGGGGACCGAGGCGGGGGCCCCCGCCACCCCGGGGTAGACCCCACAATGGTGTAGAGCCGCC
>NW_010534729.1:2202-2491 GCF_000687285.1 Phaethon lepturus | reverse complement strand
ACCAAATATGTTTAGGAGACAGGTGACTCAACAAAGTATAAGGATTTGCTACAACAGGGAATTTGGTGATTGTTCGCCGATTCACAGCTCTCAAATCCTGTACCATCCTATATGTACCATCTGATTTCTTTACAGGGAATATCGGGGTATTATGGGGTGACATACATGGTTCCCAAGTCCCATTTTTTAGTAATTTATCCACAATAGGTTTTAGACCTCTCCGGCCTTCTATAGATATAGGATATTGTTTAATTCTAATTGGCCTATGAGGGTCTGTTATTTGTACCTT
>NW_010534729.1:0-2176 GCF_000687285.1 Phaethon lepturus | reverse complement strand
TTTTTCCTCATCAAGTTGGGTTAAGGTACATAAGTTAATATGTGACCGATCTCCTTGGCTCTGAATAGTTAGGTTTAGTTTTAAAATCAAGTCCCTCCCTAATAGGTTATATTCTGCTTCTGGTAATAAAAGTAAATCATTTAAACAAGTTTTTGTTTCTGTCTCAATCTCTACTTCTTCTAAGATGGGGACTTCGAAGGGTTCTCCTTTTGCACCCATTACTGACATCTGGGCTTTTTCTTTTCCTACCCCTTTTGGGAGTTTCTGAATCATTGACTTTTCAGCTCCAGTATCTACTAAAAATAAAAATTCTTCTTTTTGGGGACCTACTAATAGTTTTATCAAGGGCTCTGTTGATGTTGAGGTCCCCAGAAGATATAGCCCCTGACACCCCTAATCCTCTTTGAACATTTTCTCATCCCGTTCCCGTTTACGGCAGTTTTTCTGAACATGTCCCTTTTTGTTACAGTAGTAACAGACGGGAATTGTGGGTCTGTCTTGATGAGATTGTCCCCGGGGTGGCTGTTCTGGTCTCTTATCTTTTTTCTCTCCCAGCTGAGTCTTACTCCTCTGACTTTCCCTCACTGCTGCTACAAAAATTCTTGCCTTGGCTTTTTGTTTTTCTTCGTCCCTCCTGACATAAACTGTTTGAGCTTCTCTTAGTAATTCTTCCAACCCTTTCTCTTGCCAATCCTCTGTCTCCACCCAGAGGTACTTCCCGTAAAGGATACAAAGACGCTCTGGGTGCTCAGTTTGGGATCCTTCCCTTAGACTTGAATTCGACCCCGGGGCCGTAGGGGAAGTCGTCAAATTGGGTGACGGTATTTGACGGGTAGCTGGATTATACGGGGGAGGTAAGTGATCTAGGGGGTCCCAATCCTTCTTTTCCATGTGTTGCTCCCCTACGGTCTTATTTTTCCCCACTCCTATTTTAAGATTAAAAATGCCCACACTGGCCTTTATCCATAAACCAGCATACTCGCTCTCCTCTTGGCAAAACAGTTCCTTAGAATTTACATACAGGTTTAGCGCCTGACAAACCCAATCCTCAAGTGACCCAAATACAGGCCAAAAAACATGGTGTCTCAAGGGGTTCTTTGGCTATTTTACCGTACAATATTTAACTAATTTCTCTTTTATCTTCCCTTTTCGAGGGCCCTTATTATTCCAGTGTTTTAACATTATTCCTAATGGACTCTCGGGAGGTATTTTTAGTAATTCGCTCCCTTTCTTCTGGTCCTGTGTTCTCGATTTCGTCTGACCCATCTAGGAATTTTTACTGTGGCAATTCCTACAGCCCTTGGTTACCAATAAGAGTGTCTTGCAGGGGGTTTAGGACCTATCACCCACCCATGAAACCCATAGGAATCACTTCGGAACAAGGTTCCGTCTCAGTCACACTCTTACACACACAGGCAACCGAATCCTACCCAACCGAACAGTATACACCTTAAATACTTACGACTCCGTTGTCTTCGTTCGGCTCTGAACGGTATACACCTTAAATACTTAGGACTCCGTCGTCTTCGTTCGGATCTTCGCGCGCAGAATTACGGGCAAAATAAACTGCTGCAGCCGGCAAGGGAGCTCATAAAAAAAATCAAATTCTTTGCTTGCCCTATTCAGGTTCAGGATGGCGTTAGTCCCGACCCGACTGGATCAGGAGCCACCAAATTGGTGGGGCATCCCTCCTAGATCAAGTCAGAATTCAGGAAACAAAACCATCCCGGACGAGCCCCCAAATCTGATAAATGATTTAGTCCCAAACAGGATTCCAATTCAGATTTACAATTTATTAAGCGAAAAGAGGCAAGCAAACAGCTCGGCTCCACCAAGATGCACGTGGTACAGTTCCTGGTTTATATCCTGTCCGTTAATACATATTCATGAACAGGCAAGTCTTCTAATACATATTAATGAACAGGCGTGTCTTCTTCAGCACATGCCCTCTCCTTCTAGAGTCTTCTCGAATCTTCCTTGGCGTGCCCCCAGGATGACCCCAAACCTTACGCATGCACTTTCTTTACACAATACTATGCGGTCTTCTCCTGTAAAATACCCCTTTTTATGGTGCAGCAGAAATCCATAAAAGTACAGAAGATTACACTTCATCACACGAATCAGAAGAACATATTTCACAGGCTCAATCATATCCACTTAGAACTCGTTTATTTGG
>NW_010534728.1:0-1188 GCF_000687285.1 Phaethon lepturus | reverse complement strand
GGAGCTGCTGGGGGAAGAGTCACAGCAGCCACCGGCGTCCCGGCCAGCAGCTGTCGCTTGCGCGCTTCACAAGGAAGCCAGCAAGGCCGCAAACTAAGAAATAACGAGCAGCAGCAAATCACTGCATAATATACACACTTTATTTATGAATTTGTATGTATACAGACTTTCTATACACACATTACCTATATAATAAAAATGTACATGTGTATACATGGTCGTATAAATATAGAACTGTAGAAATCTTCGAACTGATCCTGTCTATTCACAGCAACTCCTGGCGTGGGACCGCTTTGTTCGAGTAGCCGTCATTTGAGGCTTGGACAAAAGGGGCAAGTGTCATTTGTGTTGGTCTGTGCCCAGAACTTGATGCACTGGAAGAGAGAGAATTAGTCAAGAGCCACTGGCACAACTCTGAGGCGCTGCGAACATCGCGTGGCATTCCTTTTCCAGAACAGCACTGGCAAGGGCGCTCATTTTAGGGGACTGTTTCTTTTTTCAACCCGGCAGCTCTCTCCATCCCCCTGTGCTACACACACCCAGGGCCCCTGGCAGGGCACGGGCACTGGGAACCCTTAGAGGAACCCACACGCAGCAGGGAAGCACGCTCACCTCCTTGTGCAGCACGTGCGAGCAGGCCATGGGGTGAAGGTCACCGGGCTGCACGAGCTTCTGGCACATTAGACACAGCTTACAGGCAGCCGGGGTCTGGGACGAGCAGCAAGGGAACAGAAAGGAGACGGGCACCGAATCCCAGCCGCTCGGCCCACCAGGGGCTGCAGCTTGCCCAGTGCCCCCCTCTGCCCGCCCCCGTCACGCGACGTTAGAGCCTCGCACACCTCTCTTGCGGCCGCTCCCCTCTCCCCCGCTGCGGAGCACGACGCACCCGCGCCCCTAACCCTTCCCTTCTACCTCACCAGCCCAAGGAGCCACGTGAGGAGAGAGTCCCAACTTCACTGGCTCATCCTTTTGGCCATTTCTCAACGGGCTCCCTCTGCGGCTGGCTTTCCCGGGGGACGGCAAAGCACTCTAGAAAAGGCAGAAAGTCTTACGTGCGATGCTGCACCAGGGTAAGCCACCTGGGCCGGGGGCAGGAACATGGGTGTGCTGATCTGAGGCAGCGGAGCAGAGAACATGGGGGCCCTGATTCGACCGAGAGGCTGCAGCAAGGCAAACGAGGCACGTCAG
>NW_010534727.1:0-1002 GCF_000687285.1 Phaethon lepturus | reverse complement strand
AAATAATAAATATTAATAATGTATTCAAATAAAGAGCAGAAAAAGTATCTTGAGAGGTGGATGAAAAGCATGATATGTTTTGATAGAAAACCAAAACCCTCGGAAACCATGAACCATTTTGCACCTTATTCGCACCTTACTTGTGACATGGTTGTGTTGGTTTTGTCCTGATCTTGGGGAGCTGTGTGCTCAGACCTTGTCTTTTGGTTTGCGCTGGGGCTCCTCTTTCTCTGGCTCCACGGGCTCTCCCAGAGCCTCGGGTGGGCGTTAGGAGCTGGAGGGGTCTGACGAGCTGGAGGCCTAACGAGAGCGGTCTTGACATGGGCTCTGTGCAGGTGTCTCAAGTAATAGAGAAAGTGGAAAGGCCCAAGGCAGGGCACTGGCACGCTGGGCCGAGTCTGTTGTGATCGACTCCTTACTGGGCTGGAACTGCCGCAATCCCGTTCTTGGTGGAGCTGTTGATTACGCTGGTCTCTGGGAAAAGAGATTCAGGACCAAGGTAAATTTTTCTCGACTGCCATCAAGTGTGAATCTTCACACAACAGTGGTAACTAAACCCTGGTTGTAGTTAGACACAACAGCTTTAATTTACTTGTGAATCAATCCTCAACTCACAGAAAAGTCCAGGCATGATACAAGCGCAGGTTTCAGGGTGTTTCACAAGTCAAGTGGAGATGGTGAGCTCCACCGTGGGTTCCCCGTGCTCCAGGGCCGCTCAGGCAGCACAGCTCCCTCCCCGCGGAGGCACTTCTGTTCGCAACGCGGCGTTCCCGTCCGCTCTCCTGGGTCCCGATAGGCGTTGGGGACAGCCTGGCCCAGTTTCCACCTGCGGTGTGAGTCTTGGACACTGAAACGCGTGTGTCCTGGAGAAACACATTAATATTTTAGGGACCAACAAGGAGAGGAGTGCTAGCGCTGGCCTGCAGGTGGCATGCTCAGGATGCAGAATGCGGCTGGGAGATGGCCTACTTTTTTTTTTCCCTTTTTTTCTTTTTTTTCTTT
>NW_010534726.1:24713-32538 GCF_000687285.1 Phaethon lepturus | reverse complement strand
CTCGCAGCCGCAGCCTCCGCCTCCCCCCTGCCAGCAGCTCCCTACGGCCCCCCCCGGCAGCTCCCCTCCGCCCGGCCGCGCCCCCTGAGCCGCCGGCTCTTTGCCAGTCCGGAGCGGGTTTAGGTCCAGCAGCTGGGCAACTGAGGGCGCAGGAGAGGCAAGCTCCATCCTCATAGCCAGACCCATTCTCAGCCACGGGAACCGAAACAGCCGTTAGGGCTCTAGCTTTCCTTACACAAATCCTATGATAATTTTCTTCACCTGCTCTAGAAAAAAGTTCCAGTTTGAGAAAGCACGTAAGTATCAACACAGAGTTTTAATGCAGAAAGCACCAAATACCCCCTAGCATCAGCAACGTTACCAGACCTACCTATAATATTTTAGGATTAATTGGAATTACGCAAAGGTGTTGGGTTTTTTTAATTAAAAAAGAACATTTGTCTCTTTCTTACTTTTTTTAGCTAATATCTTCCATTTTAACTTTTTCTAATCTAAATGTCATTGTCAATTCACAGACAGCTGGGGAGTGAAATATCCAATAGAAGTTGAAGGAGAGTGATATTCTAATTATAAAGTGAAAATATATCTCCAAAAGGGGACCTGACTTCTAAAAAAAGCGCCTGCCTTGAACTTTGGGCATAGTGGAATATCCATATGACTCATCATTAATGCATTGGAGGCAATGTTGCTGTTTATAGATAAATTAAAAGGAGGCTTCAGTTTATTGACCTGTTGGGGCCTATATTGTAAAAATTTCCTCCATACAAAAAAAAAAAAGAAAAAAAAAAGAAACAAACTGTTCAGTGCTTGTATGGAAGCAAGAAGGGTCAATACATTTATTTGCATCTTTCATAGAAGGAACTGAGGAAGGCTAGGGAGGGATGAGAGTCCCATGTTTACTTAGTTGCATTTTATTTAACAAAAGTCCCTGATGTTGCAGAACACCAAGTCGTTGTTTTTGTTAAATAATTAAGGCTGTCTAGGAATCTGTTTCAACAAGCCAGGTGCAAAATTAAAAAGTTCTAGGCAGGAAACAGATCACTGTACTCTTGAAAGCAAGTAGATACCAAGTAAAGATTACGTAGCAGTAGTTACTAAATTTTTTAACACCTTCCCAGCAAAGCTGAAGCAATGAAACAAGGCAATTACACAAGAGCAACACAGAACAAGAGACATCAGTGGTCATGCCCTGCCAATAATGTCCTGGGGATGAAGTTCCTGATAAGGTGTAATAATTTAGAAAAACTTAAAATCATCCTGTGCATAACTACGATTTCTTTTTAAATCAATTCTCCAGAAGTGCCCTTCCTCCCATATCTGACTACGGCTCACTTTCCACCAACAGACATGTGACCAAAATTTATTAGAGGAAAAACCTTATGAAAGCACACTTCAAAGTCTCCTGGGTGAGCTGTCATAGAAGCTTCATTTTAACTTTTTTCAAGTCTTTCTGCCAGTATGCTATGTAATAAAGAAGTTGAATCAAGAGCTTGTAAGTGAAATGCAAATAGTAATTGTGTTCAGGTTGTTTAACAGTGATGCATTAAATAAAAAGATATGACCTTAATATAGTCATATTAAGGTCATATCTGAGCATATTCAGAAATATTGGAGACACTCTCCAGCTACTCCTTGACATGCCCTGAGCGGAACTGGGGCTTCAGACAGAATTAGGTATTCACTTGGAAGATGACAGCTATTTTGGGAGGTGTTCTTAGTGAGACATTTGGTTTCACCTATTGCAGATTCAGTTTCAGTTCTTCTCTTGACTATCATGTGCATCGCACTTGGCCACATTTGAATAGCTGTGACTTCTTCCGTTGCGGTTTCACTTAAATGTAGCATAAAATTGTGCCACCACAAAATGGAATGGCCCTGAGCTACCTCCTTCATGTTACTGCTACATCCTTTCTGCCATGATGATTAGGAATTATGGAGAAGAGGATATTGAGGGGAGACACACTCATCTTCAAATATACCACAGCCTGCCACAATGAGGTATGTAATAAACTGTTCTCCATTTTCACTGGCAATAAGACCACTAGTATGCTTAAATTGCAAGCAGGGAGAGTTAAGCTAAGCATTAGGAAATTCTTGCAATGGTGAGATAGTGAAACACTGGGACGGACTGCCTAGGAAGCTAGTGGTTTTTGTGTCACTGCATTGTTTTTAAAAGCAAGTGAGACAAATACTGTCAGGAATGGTTTATGTACTGATCATTCTGCTTTGGGGCTGAGAGATGGGGCAGGTGACTTCCTGGTGTTTTTCCCAGCTCCTTTTTTTTTTTATGATTCCAGGTGTGTTGAATAGGAAATAGGGATTGTATTCTGGTATAAATCCAAGTAGCAGCAAATCCACCACAATCTGTACTTTAAAGTAAATGTGAGTGATGTTTGTTGCTCCTTGCAATAAAGGGAGATGGTAGGGCCGTTTATGACTTCCTCCTCCCTGTTTTCCCACCTTTCCCCACACAGTGAAGAGAACGAAATCAGCTGAACCATGGCTTTCTCAGACAGCAAACCACGACTGATATTTGCTCAGACTCAAGACATGGAAGTTACTTCATTTTGCCCATGGACAATTATCCATAATCTAGGCTTAGAATTAAAAGCATTAAACATAGTCAGCCTTTTTCTTTTCTTGATGAAATAAGAAAAAAACCCCACAACAAAACACTAATTCTGCTCAGACATTATTTTATTATTTCTCTATAGGTAAAATTTAAATCAGAATACGCAGTACCCAACTTTTCTGCCACCTCAAAAGGCAATATCCTCAACTCTTCTGATGAACTTTCCATCACATTGTGCAAAATACTATGCTAAACTTGTTGCTAATATATATATATATATCTCACAATTGAAGTTTTTTTGTAAGGCTGATAAAATCTTCTGGTCAATCATAACCATCCAAAATGACGGTTAAAATAAATATTACGAACAGTTTCATAAATTAATGTCTCTATTTTAAAGCAGATGTACAGATGTCATATTTACACAATTTATTAAAAAATATTAGTAAAACCTGTGATGTTCTTGCATGTCAAGCCACTAAGAATTATTATTAATTATTAATTAATAATTATTAATTAAGTTGAATGAAATTCTACTAATATACAGCATATCAGTCTTCATACACTGTCTTACTCCAACTCCATCTGGAAGTTATCAAGCTTTATTATTAACATTATAGGTCCTTTTGGTGATTAATCCTTTCTTAGAACACAGGCTTTCATGGAAGTTACTGCTACAGTATTATAATTCTGAAGTATAGATGACAAAGAACAGAACACTTATAAGCAATGCAACCTGCAACTGAAATTAAATTTGGGCTTTGAATCTTTGTCTCATTTCCCTCTGCAATTAGGTTTCAAAATTCCATTAAATTTGTAAACATTCTTATTGAAAAAATTAAAAAAAGTAAATACCACTGTGCAGTTATAGTGTTCTTCCAAAATTTCAGTGAATATTTATGTACAATATTTTTTTGTATATGCATTCTACCCACTGTAATTTAAAACTTCTTTGATTCTTTTATGTGAAGCTCAACTGATTTGACCAGGTATCACAGTGATGTTAAAAAATTATTGTATCAACGCCAGCTTTCTCAGAATGAACATGAATATGATGGTGGATTTGGAAAAGGAAGGAAGACAGAATTCTGCATAGTTTGTTTAAAATCTATAGTAGGAATGCCAGTAAGAAGGAACTGAGGAAGTTTCGGAAAAAAAACTTCTTTTCACAAAACCAGAACTGCATCATACTGATTCCTAGGAAAGTTCTAATATCTATCATGACCCAAATACCATTGTTTACATTCATTCCCCAAAACAGAAATCAACTGAAGCAACTCTACAGTTATAAAACCAACTGACGTGCTATGAATCGAGTATCTCGCATTATACCATTAAATTTCTGATAGTCACGCACTTTTGTGGAGTTTTAATACACTGGACTCTTGGCTGCTGCAGGTCATTATGACCAAACTGCCCCTATTCCCTTGCAAGTTCATTGTCTCCAGTATCATCAAGAGCTGAATCTCCAAAGCCAGACTTCTTAAAAGAAGGCCTATCGTCTCTTCAGCAGCAGCCTTTGCTCCTTTCCATGTCATCTGCTAATGAAGAGGGTTGAACATCACAGCTCTAAGTCATGTTCACCCCTGAACATCCCATGATGCTTCACCCCTGATCTGGGTAAAGAATTTTTCTCTGTGTTTTCTTGTTGTCCTCCATAATGGAAAATAGCTATGAAGGGGACCAATGCCAAAAGCAATGGACCTGATGTGGAGAGAGAAACAGGTTAAAAATTGAGATTTGAGAGTCTTCATTAATGTGAAAGTAATGAAGGCTCATCCACTAACTGGAAGAGGCTGAGGTTGGAAGGGTGTTACATTCTGCTGTCAGGCACCATTTGGGGAGATTTTTTTCAAAACAGCAGTCTACTTGTAGACATTTGATGTTCCTACAATACAGCAGTTGGATCTTCCCTGACTATAACAGAATTATTACTGAGTTTTTTTTCCCTAACAGGACTATAAAGTTTAATTTGTCCTGTAAAGTGATTAATTGCTTTGCAATTATTTGGTAACAGGGCTCTCAAAGAAGAAAAGAAAACTACTTTTGAAATATTAGGAACATCATTCTGCTCTTTGACTATTACTGTGTGCCAAAGAAAAATCCATAGACGCATTTTTGGTCAGCGTGAAGACAGAGGTATAGGAAATCAAACCGATGTTTTAAAATGGGAAATTTGGTTGAGGTTGTGTAGCTAGCAAAAGGAGGTGTGGTACACAGCTGTTGCAAACTCCTTGAGCAACTCAGAGTATCATTGTCAACACTTCTTTCTCCTTCCTGCTAAAGCTAGCAACCGTTTGCCACTTTCAGCTTCCACTTGCTGCATTTATTTTAGTAAAAAATGCCCATTTTAAAATGTCATAAGAAATGATCATAGTTTCTTCTGTTAATGTTTTGTGAATAATTCGTTCCACAGTCAAAACCCTAGGTACCTAGTTTCAGCCTGGAAGGAATTTTTATCAGATGTATAAGCTCTGGAAACTAAGGGGGTTTAGTGGAAATGCTATCTTTAAATTAATTATAGCAGTGCTAGCAGGCACCATTATACTGTAATAGTTTATGAAAATTCACAGATAGCATTAGATTACATCAATTGTAATATGACTTTTTATGTTATGTTCTACAAAGAGTCATAATTTTTAATGGTTTCAATGTGACTTACATAAGAATCAGCACAGAGGTCACCAGTAGGCAACTTAGGAGAAAGCATCAGCAGCCACCACAGACTGGTTTGGGGTCAGCAGTACCTTCTGAACTCTGCTGCAATACGTCATGCTTTTAAATTTTTTTTAATTTTTCTTCTTCTCTCTCCCCCTTCCCCTCCAACCCCCCAGCCAAGTGACATGCCAGGAAACAATTCTGTCTCTCTAAAATCTGTCCAATCACAAAGGTAAATAACACTGGCTAATTACTGCTACATGACAATTAGTTTTCTTAAAATAACCTTTTTTTTGTAGCATAGAAATGAATGTTGACTAGATTTGGCTTTCTAGCACATAATAGAATCATTTAAATTGTAAGGGACTATTGGAGATATCTATTCCAACTCCAGCTCAAAGCGGGTTTGATTAGATCAGGTTGCTAAGGGCATTGTCCTGGCACGTATCTCCAAGGATGGAGATACCACAACATCTCTTGGGCACCTGTGCCAGCATCTGATCACCCTCATGGTGAAGAATTTTTTCTGATTTCCCTTGTTGCAACACGTGACCATTGCATCTTGTCCTACCATTGTACAACTCCGAGAAGAGTTTACCTCTGTCTTTTCTGTGCCCTCCATTAAGCACGTGTAGAAAGCAAAACAATCCCCCTCAGCCTTCTCTTCCCAACACTGAACAAACTAATTTCTCTCAGCCTCTTCTCATACGGCATATTGTCCTGCTCCCTGACTATCTGTATGTCAGTGTCCTCCTTGTACTGGGGAGCCTCAAACTGGACACAAATGTCACGGCAATAGGAAGGATTGCTTCCCTCAACCTGCTGGTTGCAGTTTTGCTAACACAGCCCACTGTGAAGCTGGCTGCCTTTGCTGCAATGGCACACAGCTGTCTCACATTCAGCTTGTCCACCAGGACCTCCAGGTTCTTTCACTATTGTCTGAAAAGCAGCACTGTCTGGCAGCTTATCAGTCACTTTCCTCAGCGAGGTACGGCTCACAAACTTTAGTAAAACAATATTGTTCTAGTTACACAGGTCACTCTTAACTGGCTACCAGCTGGACTTTCTATCACTGATCAAAACCCTTCAATCCCAACGGTCCAGCCAACTCACCTTAATGACCACTTACCCAGTCTATATGTCACCAATTTGACTATAAGGATATTGTGGAAAACTGTGCATGTGCTTCACATGTTTGGAAATCACTTTCAAGAGATTTGTTCCATAGCCTTCCCAGCACCCTTCACTACAACAATTTATTCACCTTAGAGAGGTGAGGTTCGCTTCATTTTAGTCCGGAAGGCACAGCTTAGATACTTACCTTAGGAAGAGATGAACTGTAGATTAGAAGTGCCAATTTCTCACCATTGGCTGCAGAACTAATTTGCATTAGGATATCTATAAGTGGACAGATTCTGCCCCATGTACCCTATTGCCCTTGGCTCCTATTCTTTCTGTGTATAAGCAAATGTGATTTGGCCTATTTTCTGATGCACAAAACAGAACCGTTTTAGCGATATCCAATACGTGTAATAACATTCATACACTGCTCAAGATTACTCTTCTTTGGACGAGTTCACTGCTTACCCTAACAGGCATAATCCCAATACCTGTACAAATGCCAAGACAATATTCATGGCTATACCCATTTCTTGGGTAAAGCATGTTTTCTTCCTGTGCCACTGCAACTGACTACTTCAGAACAGAAATAAGACCTGCTTGGATTTATAGCCTAATAAGGTGCTCGATATAAAATTCCAACACAGGGGAAGTCAATGGAAAAAGTCTACCTAGTCAGCCCTAACACCTCAGTTTGCCCTTGAGTTCACAGAGCTGAAGGAATGCAGAGAGAGAAACTTCTACAGCTCTTGATTTCACTCAGACCTACATAAAAATATAGCATAATCAACACATGTAGCTAGGAAGAAACCCTTTACATTCTTTGACTGACTTAAAAGAACAGTTACAGGTTCTAGTTTGTTAAGGCTAGCCCCACAGATTTAAAACAGCCTCATACAAACACCTTCACAAGAAAGTGTAAAGCATTTTTAAATTTGAATATTCGCAATAAATATCCCCATCTCTCTGCTACTCTAAATTTAAGTAAGTCAGTGAAAAGATATTTACACAACTTTCTTTTTTCATTATTCCAAAAACAGAGAGAGAGATGGCTTCAGTATTTGCCAAAAATATCCGTAGTTGTACATCTCAGTGTAAAGGTTCATCAGGCTATGCTTCACAAAAAAAGCTCTTTGAAATTCACTTTTTTTTCTTTCCCCTTTCAATGCATTAGAGGGAAAAAAATGGTTTAAAGTACCATGCCATTATTTTAGAGCTAAACAGTTAAACGTTTTATACAAGAACATCAAAACCATATATGCTTCAAACACCCAACATTTTTTTAATGGCTTTCAGATAAAACAATTTATTTATGCAATTAACAACAACATGCAATTTCTAATAATTAGCCGATAATAGTTATCCACAAAGTACTTTATAGAATTGCCTTCCGAACTGCATTCATTCTGTAGGGAACCACTGAAAATTAGACTATAAAATTACCAGAAAATGTACTGCATTAACAAGAATTTTCTG
>NW_010534726.1:0-24682 GCF_000687285.1 Phaethon lepturus | reverse complement strand
GATTTTGTGTCCCTACAGATTTATGGACTTGAATATTTGTAAACATTTGTTTTTCAGGGAAAGACATCAGGTCCTATCACCTCACATTTATACAAAGAAATAAAAACTGCAGCAGCATTTTCTGAAAGATTATATTTAAACTAACATTTTTCAGAAAAAATATGTGATAGAGTATATTCATACCGCGGTTTTTCAAACTGTACATTTAAAAAAATAGCCATTAGTTTGTTCTCAAATGATAATGTTTGAGGAATTTTAACAGCCTTATGACTATTGAGCATTTTGAGTTTGCACTTTTGAGGTTTTCCTGACAAAAACAGTGACTAGAAACAGTATTTATGTGACAGTTCAAGCTTGCACCTGATTTCAAACTTCTGGAGCTGAAGCACCTTGCTAGTTCGTGATAAAGCCATGAAAGCTGGGAGCAGGTTTAGGTGGGGCAGTTGGGTGCCCTCAGTTCAGCAAGGTTTATACAGCTCCATTTAAAACAATAGGCAAAGGTTCCATTTTACTAAGTCCAGGCACAAAAGCCTATTACACTCTCTCTCCTCTTTTACACATAGGTTACAGGACAATTAGGCGATTCCTCTGATTTCCATTGGCACAAGTACACTTATGAGAATACCAAAAGATCTTTTTTGTGGTTCTTCTCTTAGGTATGGCTAATTGTCTGAATGAGTGTGAGAAGGAAAGGGCCAGAGGGCTATTTTCTGACCTTGATATGCTGGTATCGTTCAAGTGCGGAAATATTTTGAAATTTACATTGAAGTATTTATCTATATCTGGCTAAACAGATTTTGTTTTCTGTGCTCTCAGATATCTACGTGCCTGATCTATCTGAACTTCTGGAACTTACTTCTAAGCTGGGCTCTGAGTGTTGCCTGTTGTACAACCGGATCTACTGTAGACCAGCCACAACACAGAGGGAAAGTGACAAATAATCATTCTACCAACATGTTTTCTCATATTATATCCTCATATTAAAGGACATGCTAATTCAACAGCATTGCAGACTTTGAAGAACATACTTTATTTATTTATCTTAGTACAAAAGAAAATATTCTTTAAGTGCTTGCGCTGTTGTGTGCCTGCCAGCTCAGGAAGGTGGTGAAATACCATCCAGCGCTAGAAAGAACAGCTCAGATAAAGCCAACAAAAGCAGGTTAATAATGTAAAACTGAAAGTTAAGCTTTACTTTGAAGACAACAGGGAATAGTGATGAGCTGGTGTAGCTACTAAGAGCAAGTCCTGAACTGGTTCCAATTAATGCAAACTTTCTCTGCCGTAGAAGACGTGGCTTCTAACCATATGATGAAGTTTCTCAGAATAGCTGATACAGAAAGTAGCAATGATTATGAACTGGGTCTCGAGGGCAAAAAGATGGGACAATGAGAAGCATATACATTTAATCAGGCAGACAAAGAAAAGGGGAAAAATAAGAAGAAAATATTTGAAAAATCATAGTGAGTACAACTTAAAGAAAGAGCTGACAAATGTAGAGACAAAGAAAAAAGGTAAATGGTATTTTAGTTAGTAAAATTGTATCTTATATGCATTCATCTTGTGGACTATTAATTTTGAAGGTTTCTTCTTTGTATATTGACAATATTCCTGGTTCTTCTAACAATGATCAGGACTAATGTGGCTTTGAGAAAGGGGAATGAAAGTCATAACATTCTGAAGAGGAAGTTCCCCCACTACTCTGGGACTTGCCATCATTTCCTCTCACATGAACCATATAAACATGCTTTGCACGATAACCTTCACATTCTTCCAACAACTGCTGTTTTCCTAGTTGATATCACATCTGGGAAAGTCACAATGTGCCTGTGAGTTCTTGGGACTCTCAGAGCCTGTGCAGAGTCCTGAAAGTATTTCTGAATAACTCCTTCATTTTCTAAATGTCCATAATTTTCTAAAAATAAAGGCCAATTCTAATACAAAAAGGTAGCATGTGAGTTCTCTTTAGACCTAGTTAGACCGATAACTGACAAACTGGAAAAGTCCTGAAGCCAGAAATCTGTTTGTGTGACATGCACCATATTTTGTTCCTAGTCAGTACACCATTCCTAGCATTTTTTACCACTAACCAAACAGGATTAACTAAATGCTCAGGCCTTTTACCTCTGTAGTAAGTCGTCCTTGTGTTGGTAATTCTAAAATACTTCTGGGTACAAATTCTCCCAATTAACTGTCACAGAGGTGGAGTTCATATGATTACTTAGGGGCCTAATTTAAGATCCTTGCTCCTATAAAACACACCAACAAAAAGAAGAGTGACTTTCAGCATAAAACCAAGGTGCCAGTAGCTGCTCTTTCACAACATATACTTTTCTCATTACCTAAGCAAGGAGTTTAAGATTCTAATTTAGGCCTCTGAGTACTTGTCTAAATCAGGCAATATAAATCTTCTTGAATCATCTATGCAACCGTAGTTCTGTCATTGCTCTAAGTTTCAGCAGGGGCTGGGACACCAGAACTTACATTCGTGTGTAGTTCAGCCAGCGCAGATGCAAATCAGCTACTTCTGTACATCTCAACTTTAGCTTCAAAACATCCTGTGGAGACCAAGAGTGGGAGATGTAGTCAAGGGTTTTACATTTGGTCCAGTCTGAGTTCACAAGACCCCTCAGTACCAATTTCACTTCCAAAGCTAGTTGGCTTAAAAATCCTCCAATTATGGCAATCACTTAACTTAACTTGCAAAAAAGCCATTGTGATAATTTATCCCTGCCACAGATCTATGGTGCATTTTCTCTCTGACCTAAACTGGGGATAAGATGACTTGACAAAGCAGAAAAAATGTAGCAGAAAAATGGTGGGACTTGCGAGCTCTTTCCTTTCTATTTGCAGACATATATATGTGTTTGTTAGCATACGGTACTCTCACAAGAAGACAGAAGAGAAGGGTAGCGATGAAGCACAATCCAGATTAATTTGGCTACCACTTATCTTCTCCAGAGCTGTGCTTTTCTTTCATTAAGAAATATTCAAAGAACATCCCATTTTGCCTAGCCTGGTAAAATAAGTCTTCAACTTTCTTACTGACAGCTTTTAAAAGCATTTATTTAGTTAGTAATTCTTCCTCTTTCTAGTCTCAGATTTATGTATAAAAATGCTTTGTTTTTTCTAGTCTCCTTGAAAAAATAACTAGGCAACTGACCCAATATAAATAGTTTGAGCAGCCAAATACACTATTCTTTTTGGCAGATATAGTAAATGAATGACTGATAATTTTACTCATATACATAATGTTTTCTTCTTCTAAAGCACATTTTTTTAGACTTTTTCCCCTCATAATAATGTTGGCATGCCTTGAGCAAAAACTAAACACATGTCCCTCTTCCCATTCTGAATATCTTTCAGCCGGAAAAAATTGTTGATCAAGGTAAAAAATATTTTTCCTGATGGAGCTATCACTGCACAGTGGAATTTCTATCATTCCAAGTTATGCTTGGCCTTATGACAGACCAAGAACTCAAACAAGTAGCGGATGCTGCTTATCTCTACATTCTGTATCAGAATTCAAGACATAATATAAAGCATTCATTTCTAATGAGTTCAGCGACAGCATCTTTAATCAGACTGAGTAGTACAGCAACTTTTATAGCAACTGCTAGTGGAAGAGGATATGTAGGTGAAAAAATTCTCACTAAATACATGGATCTGTGTTCTTTGTCTTCCCCTCAACACACAGTCTTGCACTGAACCCTAATGCTATCGGTTATTAGCTGGAATGTTACACAATATGACAGCAAGGTATCTTGCTATGCTCTGGATTAGTAGACATATCCTAGAAAGATGAAAAAGGGTAGAGATTTTATCTTTGCTGAACCAAGTACTAATTTCCATTTGTTAAAATCTCTTTTGGTTCCTAAACCAGATATCCTTTCACCACAATGCTACATGGTGGAGAATCAAAAAACCTCTACTCTTGTCATGCAACTTGCTTACTGATAACTGCTTTGATTCACCTCCTGTAAATTAATTTGCTCTGATTCTAGTTACTACAGCTCTTTGTGCCTACATCACCTGAATATGAATTAAAGGAAGACAGCAATGCTGTTTCTTTCAAAACTCACACACTCTTGAAAACTAACTTCTGTGCTCATGTAACCAGTTAGGCAGAATGCTTCAAGTTAAAATTGTTTCTTATGATCAGCAAATTGCAGGTCATGAGGTTTTAGAGGTTCAGTACTGACTTAGGCCCTAATCCTTTTAAACAGATGCACACAACTTTGACTTTATGAAGGTGACACACTTCAGCCCTAATACAGAACTGTTCATGACAACATACTTTAACATTCAAGCCTGGTTTACCAAAACTGAGGTTCAACAGTGAATAAATAACAAGTCAGCCTCTTGTACAGTAGCACTACTTTGTGAAGCAGTTAATCTTTAATGTATCTGTTGAAGAAATGACACGTGAATAAGCTGAAGAACAGCTGATGATCTTAACCATTATATGGAGGTTCTACTATAAAGGGATAAAATTTCCACTTTATGTAAAATAAATAAATCCATAGCTTTACCAGCAAGTACCATTCATGATGAGAAAATTTAAATCAACAACAAATGACATATGGGTTACTAATTGAGATTTGTAATTAAAAAAAAAGATAGGGAAAGTAGTAGATAGAAGTTGAGCTACAAATGCAATTAAACCCTTTGTAATTAAGCATTTTCTTTTAACATAAATACAGCATTGAAAGTTCCTTTCTATCCTCCCCCATAAAGAAGAGCAACCTTTGTCCAAGCCCTGCTCCAGTCAAAAAAAAAAATTTACAAAACTGAATGATCAGGTTAGTCTTTGGGTCTTTCGCTTATGGTGGCCTCAGGCAGGGAGGGAATAGTTTACTCCTTCCTTTAGAGCAATTCTTCCTTCAGAGTGAATACAGCTTTCCATGTTGCACTGCTCTTCCTAGTTCTTATACACAATCATGTAAAGTGAGAGCCCCTCATACAGGGAAGCCAACTATTACTTCAAGTCGCTGTATCTAGCTTCATCATACAAGGTAGCTGTAGTTTCATTCCCAAGATAAGCTCTGCAATATCAATCTGATACTCTTCCATGATGAGAAACGTGGCTGGGCAGGTGAGGGAAGAGTGCGGATGTTTGTTTATATTGACTTTAGCAAGGCTTTGAACACTGTCTCCCATACCACCCCCCCCGACAAACTGATGAATTACAGAGCAGATAAATAGGACAGCAAGGTGAACTGCAATTAGGTTGAACTGCTGAGCTTGAAGGGCTGTGATCAGTGGCATGAAGTCCAGCTGGAGACCAGTCACTAGTGATGTACCCCAGGAGTAGATTCTGGGGCCAGTACTATTAACATCTTCATTAATGACCTGAATGATGGATCTGAGTGCACCCTCAGTACCGATGGTACAAAACTGGAAGGACTGGCTGATTGGCCAAAGGGTGGTGCTGCCATTCAGGGACCTTGACATGCTGGAGAAATGGGCTAACATGAATCTCATGAAGTTCAACAAAAGGTAATGAAAATTCTTGCCCCTGGGGAGGAATAATCCCATACATCACTATATGCTCGGGCCAACAAACTGCAAATCAGCTTTTCAGAGAAGGACCTGGGGAGCCTGGTGGACACGCTGACCATGAGGCAGCAATGTTCCCTTGCTGGAAAGAAGGCAAAGAGCCTCCTGGAATGCATTAGGAGGAGTGTTATGAGCAGGGAGAAGGAGGTGATCCTTCCCCTCTACTCAGCACTAGTGTGAGACATCTGGAGTGCTGGATCCAGTTCTGGGCTCTGCAATATGAGAGACATGGACATAAGGGATGAAGTCAAGTGAAGGGCCACTGAGATGATTAAGGGCTCAGAGCACCTGCTACATGCGGAGAGTGTGAGAGAGCTGGGACTGTTTAGACTAGAGAAGGTTCTGGGAGGATCTTATCAATGTCTGTAAATACCTGATGGAGAAGGGGGAGTGAAGAAGACAGAGCTAGCCTCTTTTCAGTGGTGCCCACTGAAAGGACTAGAGGCAATGGGCAAAAATTGAAATATATGAAATTCCACTCGAATAGAAGGAAAAAAGACCATTTTTTAAATTACTATTTTATTGTGAGAGTGGTCAAACACTGGACCAAGCTGCTTAGAGAGGTTGTGGAAATATCCTTGGATATATTCAACACCCGGCTGGACAAGATCCTGAGTAACCAACGCGAGCTGACCCTGCTTCGAACTGGAGGGTTGGACTAGACCATCTCTAGAGGTCCCTTTACATCTCAGCTATACCATGATTAGTTATGGGGAGCTAGATACGGTCTTACCTATGTCTTGCTCCTTTGTCATAGGAGACATGCTCATGTACTTTTCTCTTATTTTCAGTCACATGATTTTCAAGTTGTCCTCAGGTACACTTCAGTTATCTTTGGTAGGGCTGTATTTAATTTTTTCATTAGGCCTGCTTCTATTTAGAGTTTTCTTCTAGTTTCTTTTTGCCTTCTTCCACTGTTCTTTACCTGCCTTTGAAAGTCTAGTACACAAGCTTTTTCATTACATTCCTGATTGTTTCTTTTGGGTTTTTTTAAAAGTATTTACAGGTAAACTGTATCTTCCTTTTCATTTACATCTGTTTGAAACTGATACCTCTGACCTTGGGTAAACTCACTGCTTGTTAGAAATATCATATTTTATTACAGTTTTTCTTCTTTATCTCCTCTGTAACTTTTCTCCTTCCCTGCCTTATTCTACTAGATCGCTGTTTTTCTTCTATTTATTTTTTAAATTCATGTCCCCTCAATTTTGTCCAGTGCATGATTACAGTCTATGGAAAATAATTCAAGAAACATCAAAAACTCAAGGAAAAACTCTTTTCTAAGTCTGTAGTTCAATGACTTGAAATAAGCACTCAGAAGAAGATGGAACTCACAGTTATGCAAATCTCTCTGAGAAGGGGCAGAATTTCTTCCTGCTTAAGAAATTATCTCTATTCCTGCCACTCTTCTCAAGACAGGGAACTGATAAGACTATAGTTCACATGTGAAATCAGTGATGTAAATTTCAACAAGCTTCTATACCACTGTGGAGAGGAAGACTACTATGGAGAGCAAGCTTCCTGGCCATCATGAAGCATTAGAAGACTTGCCAGAATTTCTCTTTCAAGTAGCTCCTAAATAAATTATGTCTTTGGATACTAATAGAAATAATTATTTCTAGTCATAGAAATAATAAACAGTATTTCTTCTGCACCTTTTGGTTAGTTTACAAAAAATTGAGTTTTTCAACAATAAAAAATAACTTAAATCAACATTAAAGATAAGTAAGATGAAAGTACTGTTCAAAGTGGGATGAAGGACTTGCCAGACTGGGTCAGACTCTTAGAGCAATGTATCTTCTACCTGGTCTTTTTGGATATATTGTTCTAAATTAGATGGTTATTTTGGCCTGATGTACACATGCGACCACTGTTGGAGTGCTATGCCCTGAGGGGAATGCTCATGAAGACAGTGTGGATCATGGAAGACTATCTTCAAATCAGTTCTTGGTTATTGACACAAATATGGAGTAAATGAGCTTACTCATCATTTCTCCAAGTAATTAAAATTATAGCATATATTGAAGACAGTCCTTGCTGGTGCCTTCAGACAGACAGCACGAATCATCATCTAGTAGCAGATTTTTAAATATGCACTGAGATGAGCACTGTGAATCAAAGATAGAAATCTGTCCCTTACTGTTCCTGAATGGTTTATTACTGTCTTTGTTGGATTTAATGAAAAAGCCAGTAAATAATGCTGTAAGTGCTATTACTTCCTTTTTCAGCTCATATTTGCAGCTAAAAAAATTAGTTAGAGGGCTTTGTTCTTTATCTTTTGCCACAGCTGCTTTTGTTTATGCCTGGTAATGTCACTGTGTACTTAAGTGTCTAGCACTTTTGGGCCTGACAGAAATGTGCAAGAAGAAGAAATGCAATGTAATATGCTACTGTTACTTTAACAACTGCACTTAACATGATGTTTCTTTTAGAAATGGATATTCACCTTTACAGGGGAATATTGACGGAAAATCTCTGACTTTTCTCTTTGCAAAAACATTTGGAGTTAAAGCAGAAAATACTCACACAAAATGCAGCATTTCACAAAACACAAGTAACACAGGTAAAAAATTGCATACAAACCACAATACCTTTATAAGAAACCACAATAACCTGTGTAAGGAATACATATTTAAGGCTCCAATCATTATCCTGATGACACACTAATGAATGCCATAGAAATGGAGTTCAAATAGGGTGGCTGGCATCGTATCCACTGGACTGCAAAACTAGGATGCAAGAATACCTGTGTGAATTCTCAATGTGGCCATTAAGTGCTCATCTATGTAATATCACCCAGTCTCTGCCCCAGTTACCTATTCTGAATACAAAAAGTGGAAAAAGTCTTGTTGACTGTCAGATTCAATAAGTTTAGGTTGTCTGTATTTGGCAAAATCGAAAATACCCTGCTGCAATAAAAAACCCCAGTTTTTTAATGGCATTGAACATTATACCTGAAAAGAACTATATTTGTGCAGGTGTTACCTAGAGGGCTCCACTCAGCTGAGGCTCTACGGGGAACAAAACTGGAAGATCTCAGAGAACCGACCTGTAGAAAGCATGACTGAACATGCAGCATTCTTCCATGTCCTTTCATCATCCTGTCCGAGTTTCTCCTTTCCAGCAGGATAGGCAATGCGTTTAGTAAAGTAGAAAGTGGAGGGCAATGCTGGCTTTCCATTACTATGAATTAGCTTCTTTGAGAAAGGGGTGTCAACTAAAAATGGAATGTGGGAAAGCTGCAAAAATTTAATGTGTCATAAAACTACTTAGTACAGAATTGAGTTACACATTTCAGTTTCCTGATTTTTTTTGGAGGATCAGGGTTAAGAAGGAAGAAACAGAGCATTTTATGAAAAATGGTCTCTCACTACTAACCTGTTCTTTCCACCCCTACCAGTTGACTATGGGAGTTTATTTTAGTGAGTAATGGATGTTTGATTCCCCTCACTTGAAATAACAGGTTTGTCCCCTGCAATTGCACTATGACACACTAATTGTGCACATCTTTAAAAAGATCATACTTTCAATGGTATTAATATACCATCAATTAATATACTTTCAGTGTTTAAGGAGTTGGATGAGAAATTAGGCTCCTAAATACATTCGTAGGACATGTCCTAATTTCTTAAAATAAACTAAAGACAATTTATTGATAAAACAATAGCAGTAGTGGTGTTAATTATGATTATGATAATAATAATTAATAATAATAATATAGCTAATGTCAAAGAACGGTGTAAACACTGTTTTCTATCACCTGAGGAAACAAAATTACATTGGAAAATATGGTTGTTCATTTTGACTTTTTAAAAGTTTATTTAATCAAAGCTGCCAGAATAGAAAATTTAAATAATAAAGGAAAAGATGAGTCTTAGTGTTACATCTATTAATTGCCTATAACATATTTTTTTCTGATGGCCATTTCATTGCACAGTTAGTCAACTTGCAACATAGAAATCTTTGCTAGTGAAGGTTGCATCTTTCTGCTACCTGTTGGTACAATAATAAGGGATCCCTATCAAAAAAACATTTAAGCCCATTGTTTATTCATGAGTTGTAAATGTTCAGCTTGGATAACAAAAACTATCAAGCATCTGGAAATAATGCCCAGGGTCTTCTGGAGAAAAAGCTATGAGTTTTGAAACTATCCTTCTTGATTCTTGGGCATTCATGATGCAATATGAAGCGTTCTGTGTTAGATTATCCTTCCTCTTTTAATAAGTTTCTTTATGCTCTCTCTGTTGTTCAGAAAAAAATATAAAAATTGCAGTTTTTCATTCAGTTCCCCCATCTAAAATTAACATGCCACGATATAAAACATAAAATGGAAGTTTGTGAAATATTACACCTTACTAGCACATGTAAAATCATGGTATAAGAGAAGAATAAACACTAAAATCTATCAGTTATAAATGTTTGCTCTCATGAAAGAAATTAAATTGTATAGATAACGCACATCTCAGAAAATCAAATCCTTCTTTTCACAAGCCTAGCAAGAATGTATCAGATAGAAATAAAATGGGTTTATATTACCATATTTTCCTGTATATAGCCTGCTACTCAGATAACCAACACCTCTTTTTGAAAATAAATTCTCATACAACCCACATCCTCAGATAACCTACAACTGTCTCCTCCTTTCCCTTCCAAGGCATCTATGTATCTAGCAAATTCCCCTGGAGATTTCCTGTTGTGGTGGAAAGAAAACAGGGAGGGAAAGTTAATAGAGGTAAAGGTGATGATGGGTTTTAAAGGGAAAAAGAATTATTTGTGGTGAATCAGAGGCTTAGGGAGGACTGGGAAAGAAGGAACTCTAAAACCAGTTTTTCATGATATTAGCAGCACTTACAGACAACCCTAATTCTGAAAATGACAAGTGGGACTTCTGTTTTGTTATTATTTTTAACCACTTATCCACAGGTTCTAACACTTGAAAATACAGAACTTGTTTTCCAGCTACACTGCATTTCAAACTTCAGGCACACTTTCATACCTGAAGGTGAAACTCACCATCAAAGTACACTGACATATTTCCTAAAGTAAAATCAAATAAAAATCCTGCTATAGTTAGTCAAAGGAAATATTAAAGCCAAACATTGAAAGAAGACACCATCACCTCCTGTTTGTAGTGGAGCTCGCAGGTGTAAAGTAGACAATGGGTTAACACTGATTTCTTAATTGTGTAAAGCATGCACAAGGTCCAGTTCTGTGACAGCGTGTAAAGCTGG
The DNA here is from genome assembly GCF_000687285.1 of Phaethon lepturus. NCBI lineage: Eukaryota > Metazoa > Chordata > Aves > Phaethontiformes > Phaethontidae > Phaethon > Phaethon lepturus. The sequence continues at coordinate 13,892 of NW_010534726.1, read as the reverse complement.
AGGCAGAGGGATTTTCTTAACAAGCAAAATTGCTAACAGGGAATTGGTGGAGTTGGGGAGAAAAGGAGAGGAAGTGGAAAGACAGAACGAAAGAAGTTTAATGAAACCATCAGAGCATGCAATAAAACCAAGACATGCAGTGATGTTCTTCCCCATAACCTTGTTCTTGCCCCTATACACCCCCCATTATGTGCTCTTCATGTTATCACTAGCCTGCAAGCAATTTGGGGCAGGGCCAAGAAAGCTCTTTCAGTTTCTTCTATGCTTGTAAATATATACACTAATAAGGCATAAATGCATCAACAAATTGATAAACAGAATAACCATAAGAAAAACAGCCTGCAGGTTCTTCCACAAGCTCTGAAAAGTAGTGGGCACATCTTAGTCTCTCCAGATTCAACTGAAGGTATCTGCTACATGGCTGGAGTTAACCGTTGTTTACGTACTGCCTATGTCTTATGTCAGCCTTACTTTACAGTTTTACTGGTAAATAAATGGTTGCTGTGTGAACCATACCACTTTTTATCTTTCAGACACTAAATTAAATGATGCATTTTAAAATCGTTTATACCAATTTAGATCAGTTCTAACCCCAGTAAAAGCTGACTTTTGCAGGAGGACAGAGTTTACCGGACTCTTCTTTTCTTTCCTTTCCTGTTCAAAATAGAAAGGCCTTACTGGTGCAGCAATCGTTTCTGCCATGTTGCTAATTTCCTAATTTCACCTCAAGTACAGCAGAAATGCTTCCCTCAGACTTGAAACCAATGTGTCAATAATCTCAAATATCTTAATAATAAATGGATTCCAGAATTGTATCTATAACATCTACAACATATATAGTGGTGTGGAGGACACTAAGTGGTTCAAATAATACCAAGGCTAATAGAGTGATTTCAGTTCTGCTCAGAGAAGTGACCACAGTTGTTTGTAGTCACTCAAGACCTTTCACATATGCTCAGTTTACAAGTACAATTTTGTACATTCTGACTACCAACACTTCAGTCTGAATTTCCACATTTTCACATCCCCACAAACAATAAAGCTTCCAGATGCCAAACCAGGTCTCTTGTTCCAGATGCGCAAATCCATCAGCTACACTTGGGCAACTTAAATTGCCTTTAATGGCAGTGTAATGTAAACAATTCAACTGACAATGAACTAGAAAAAAGGGGAAAAAAAAACCCCAAACCAAAAAACACACCAAGCCCAATATCTCAGGCACATTGCCTGTGTGTGGGCTAAATATTTCTTTGATGCCAGAAGAGATGACTAAATAAATGGGGAATAGAAAAATTTCACTTTGATATCACATATCACATTAACTTGCTATAGAAAAGAACCAAACAAAATTAAACTACATTGGTTTTACAATATAGGACTGAATTTCATTCTCAATATAAATAGACAGCTTATTACATCATGTAGTGTTTCCCCAGTATGTCTGATGAAGAATCTCCAGCCAAGGATAACATATCTGTATACTTCATGGTACAAGACAGTTTATTTCCAAGCTAATTAGAAGGCAAGCATTATCCATTTAGTAACTGGCAAGACATTTTTAATTATTATTTTGTAGTGGTGTTGTAGTGTTGTATTCATTGTGAAGTGTTGCTTTTTCTATAATAATGGAAAGGTTTGGGCTGTGTATGTATGATACTTACATTATTCCACTGTAATTCAATGAACAGCATTATTGTCTTTGCACTCACTGTTTGGATTTTATTTTTCAAGAAAGTGTCTATGTGGATATGAGAATGACAGAAGACTTTGGTTTTACTGTATTGTCTTGGGAATACACCTACAAAAACTGTAGGTGTTTTTCTGCCTTGTGGTATCAACAGCCCTGAATTAGGTATCTAAAAATTAAAAACAATTCCTTCCCAGCCAGGAATAAATAACCTTTGGCTCCCCTATCCAGGGTGAGTCCTCCAAATTGTGCCACGATACATTATATGTGTGGAGGATAAACAGGAGAGGGAAGGATAAATACAGTAATAGTAACTAACAGATTTCTTCAATGCCTAGTAACCTGACTAATAAAAGCTTTAATGATGAAGAATTTTAGAAAACCCAGGTGCTGACCAAGAAGCCATGAAACTTTACATTTGGAACTTGCATGTCTTCCAAGCTAACTTCTTCATTGCCTATCACAGTGTCAATATGTAAGGCCCTTCTGGATCTAGCTCTAGGATTGACACCTACAAATTGACTTGGCTACTTCAAGACTCCATATCACAATGCCTGAAGGGATACCACAACCCTAAGTTAAAAATCCTTGACTATACTTGTACCTCTGCTAATGGATATTTCTTCAACCTGTTCTTAAGCAAGTAAAGTTCTAAGCATTCATATATAAAGTATGAGGCAAGTTCGAAGTGGAATTCATAAAAGGCAGGGTAATGAGGAAGGAATTTTCAGAGACAGCAAGTAGCAAATTCCGAGAACAAGAACGTGATCTAGCACACCATCACTCCAGTCAGTGCCTCTCTCCTTTTGAGTTTCCTAGCTATTGTTCTTTTCCCTGGAGGCAAATAACCAAAACACCAAAGCATTTCTTTCCAAAACTGAGTGGGAATAATTTGTTTATTTTAAAATAGCGCTATTGTAAAATACATAATAGAAAATAAAGCTAATGTCCACTGCAGCACAAGGAAGAGTAACATGGGCCTACAGCATTCCTCACTCCTCTGTCACCTCATAAGAACTTATGAAAGCTATCCTTAAAAGACAAAGACAAAAATTTGGTACTCACCTAAATGTCATAGCACTGAACTTTACACCTGTTGTTTCATTTCTATCCACGTGTGCAAAGTTTTTTTATATACTCAAAGATTGCTGACAGTTTTCCCTCTGCTCTTTTTACCTTGAGACAAAACAAGCCAAAAGCTTTCTACCTTTTCTCAAAGTACAAATTTCCTAGCCATTAAGACAATCTTGTTGCAAACTAGTTTGTCTAGTCTGATTTTGTCTAGTCTGTGCATGTTTTTGGTGCATTATTCAAAACTACACATACGATATCAGCTAAGGCTTTTTTTACCAGTTCTGAGAAGTGTGAAGGAACTACTTCACATTGTATTCTTTACAAGACAGTATTATATTCGTTTTTCTGCAACTATATGACACTGATGAGTTTGGTTCAGTTTCTTATCTTTATCTGATCCCTCAGACACTTTTTCCAGAGCCAGTCCTCCTCCATTACGTAATTTCTGCTTGCAGATTATCCCAAAATACATTACTTCCCTTGTATCCCTTTCGAACAGCATCCTGGGTTTTTTTTTGTCACCCAATTTTGCAAAACCAGTTACGAATTCTAACACCAGTGTACTTAAGAATGTCTAGGAGATTGATCTCAATTTCATATTTAACAAGTACTTTTCATAGCAGCAGTCATTACAGAGGTGCTGGTTATCACATGAAATATAGTAGCACAGGAGATGCTAAATGCAGATGAAATACAGTATCACAAGTCTATCACAAGGACAGGGAATCCTCTTCCACTTGTTTTTTGAAGGAGCTGCAGTGGTAGTTTTTTTGTTTGCTGTGGTAGTTTGTGCAGACTACAGTGTGATCTTTAGGTGACACAAATGGAAGGTGGGATTTGAGTTTAGGCTATTGCCAGAGCGAGACACTTACAAGCAAGCCTCTATTCAGACCCTTCACTACTGCAAAACCTAGGCTTTGAAATTGAGGTGTCTACTCTCCATTCCCATCCTTGACCAGAGAATTTACCTTTTTACTTAAGTACTTCTTGTACTTTGATGTCTGCGTCCCACAGTTATAGTATTTACTGTAGATGTCAGTTATCTTGAGGGGAAAAAAAAAAGCAAGGGTATCTAGTTTAATTATGAGCAGATAGTTAATTTATTTGACCAGATATGCTGCACACCATTAATTATGCTATCGTTGTGTGCAAATCCATGTGATTAAATATTCATTACTTCTAACAATTTACAGTGTGCTAAGCTTCATATTTCAGTATAACTCATCAACTGAACAATAAGAACTTGCTTACTTTAAGCTACAAACACAATTTATATAAATAGATACAGCCATGAGGATTCATTAGTAGAATGAGTTTCTGAACCATATGAAAATAAATAATAGCTGTTTCATGAAGGTAGCACCTGATGTGGAAGTATTCATGACTTTGTAAGGCTGCTTACTAAGCTGAAATTCCATTAATTTTTAAATAACAGGGTCAAATTATTTCCTGACTCCACCGTATTCAATGGAACTAACCGTATATATTTGAACGTGGCAGAATTTGACTCCCTTTGATGAAGCAATTTATATAAATACAGATTCTTTAGTGCTAGTCCAATATCATCATGGTAAATACTTCACTAGCACTTTTTGTAGTCAGAAGAAATTAACACTGTTAAGCAGCAACACAGGTATTGATATGTCCAATATACAACATAAACAAACATCAGTTTGAGCAAAGTGCAGTGTGAGAGTCTGCCACAGCTGGAAGTTTTCCTCTGCTGATAAGTTCTTAAAATAAACATGAGAAAAGAAGCAGGTTTTTACTGTGACTGATAATGTATTTTTTCTGGATGCACTGCTAAACATAGCAATTGGAGTTAATAGGTAACTCATACCCATCCCCTCTAGTGCTAATTATCAATGGAGGAAAGAAAATAACTAATTTAGCCTAGTGTATTCATCTTACTAACCATTACTAGTAGAACAAAGATGCCTAATTCAAAGAATTTTATGAAATAGCTGATGCCACACTCACCTTCGTGTTTCCTAATGACAATGACAAAGAAATATAGTATATATGAATATGACCACTATGTAAATCCTGAATACGAACATTATGTAAATCCTGACATTGTAACGATGAATGTTGATTGTTCAATCCCACACAATAGCAGCAGCAGTGCCTTAGAAGCTACAGTAACAAAATGTTGCAAATAAATAACTGAATCAGTTGCAACAGGAAAGATTTTAAGGTGAGAGGTGGGTATGAGGTTAACTAAGATAAACCCCCAAGTACCATCTGAGATTCTTGTTTTGCCTACAGGAACAAAATGTAAGCAATCCAAAGCCTTGTTCTATGACCTATAATGCATACATGTTACACAGTAATTACACCCTTATCTAAGTATGAACTTAGCAGCTACAAATACCCTAAAAATTCTGCAATTATTTTAAAGGAGGGAACCCTCAATAAATTCAGTGCTTTCAAGCAGGCACTTAAACTACATGCTAATTCAGTTACTTCACTTCTAAAAAAAGATAAATCCTTCATAGCTCAGTATCTCCGCATCACATTGCAGTGAAGCTGGTAAGGCTAAATACCAAACAGAAATGAGTGTTCTGTAACCAGTACTAATTTATTCAGGCTAACCAGGTATTGTGCTCTTGCCTCAGGTGGATTTTGTCCTGGGAACATCTTGATGGAGTTACATGAAACAAGGAAGGTTTAGCTGCCCCACCCCAATAACTTTACATATGCTAATGAAACTTATAGAAAAGCAGCCTTTAGGTTCACAGGAAAAGGCAGTTTGAGAGACCTGGAAAGGAAAATAGGAGGAGGAATCAATTTCTCTAATAAGATTTATTACCATTCCAAATGTTAGGATCAGGTAAAAAAAAAAGTCTTCATGATCTCTGACATGATACCTTTTGAAGTACATCTTACTTTATAAATAGATACTTTATAAATATAAATAAATATTTATAAATATTTTAAATATAAACAATCTTACCTGATTCAGTTCAGCTTTATTTCAGTTTTGAGAGTGCTTTCTTTTTCTACTAGAAACATAGTGGTCTAGGGTGGAAAACAGTCTGAGTCATCACATCCAGTCATTTGCTGTGGCTATCAACTCTATTACATAAAAAATTTACATAGCTCCCTCTAAAAATCAGTTTGATTTCTTTACCTTGCCGCCCTAGCTAGAAATAATGCTGCTTGTCTTACTGTTAGAATCTCCCTTCTTATTTCCAGACTGTATTTATTTATAGGCATTCTACATCCCATGCCCATTTTGTGACATGATCATACTTTTGCTTAAATAACTCTTCTCCCTTTTTTGTGTCGGCTGACACAAAATATTTATAGATGACAGTCTGTATCTTTTCAACCTCTTTATTACTAGGTGGAATATCTTTTAGTTTACATAGATTGTGCTTCTAATGACAATGCTAGTAGTAGCTTATCTACACTTTTTCAGTTTGAATTCTTTTTACTGAGCATGAATAATCACAGCTTTAAGCATTATTCCAGATGAGATTGTATCCAAGCTTTGTTGCATGATATTAACATTTCTCCATCTCAAATGGATAAACCTCCACTAGTGTTTTAAAGTAATACTTGTCTTTTTTGCAACCATATTATGATTAGCTTATATCCAGAACACCCGGAAAATGAAGTTTAAGTCTGCGTTGCTGAAAATCACCTCATTTTGACTATTTAATTCCCCCCACCTGACTTTTTCTGCATAATCTTCTTTGAGATTGACAATGTCTCACAGCATTTTGTTCTCTGCAGACTTCATTAGTACAATCTCAGGATTTTCTCTGTGTCACACGTGAAAATATTAAATAAATTCAGCCCTAAGATCAATCCTTGTTTCTACCAGGGAATCTCTTCTTTTCACAGTTGTCCATTTAGGACAACTTCTAGCAGAACTTCCTGTAACCAGATCCTTAACTGTTTTACATTTCTTGTACTTCCCATCTTCATCTGTTCTACTGTTATTTTCTCACATAGTTTTGCATTTTTTTTTTGTCTTTTAAAATCTCAAAACTGTTCACTCGGTTCCTCTCTGTAACATATGACTGATTTACCAAAAGGTTAGTTTTGGAAAATTTGTCTTTGATGAATCAAAGTTTTATTCTGTTCTAATTTCTTTTTAAACCCATATTTAAGTCATTATTCCTTAAAATTTCTTACAATCACACACTTTCTCACAGTAAGAACCTCAGAACCAGCACTGCAACGCTCTCCTCCATCCAAAGGATAACAGAAACAAGAACCTAGAAGAATATCTTTCTCCTTTAAACCTTTCTTTTTTCTCTCTTTTTTTTTTTTTGTGGTGCCCTACAACATCTCTTTGACCTACTGAAATATGAAAGATTAATTTTTCAGAAATAACAACAACAAAAAACGTCATTTGGAAGTAAATTCAGTTAACACATACAATTTCTTACTGCAGCCTTTATCTGAGATGGAAAACAATGAGTTTCTGCAATCTACTGTATCCAAAAGGTATAATATTTTATACAGCATTAGATGAGTGTTTTTGACAGATTTAGTAACTGCTCTGTTATACTAAGCTTCCCACTCAGGCTTAGAATTTATGAATACTTTCTTTTCCTCCTCCAAGAAATTCCTGGCAGAAGCAAACCCTAGACCTGTTGCTATGACTCAGTGCTGATACATAACTCTGCAAGATTTCCCATGACAGTTTGCCAATGAAAAAACGTCAAAGCTTGGCTGTGTTGTCCATAAAGTATAGTCAGAAATGACAGCAAAACTAATTTTATTCTCTTTGTAAAGAATAAACATTTTAATATACTTACTATTTACTATATTTGAGTGATATATCTTGATCAGAAAGAACATTTTAATTAAAAGTAAAAGCCATTATTATTATTATTATTATTATTATTATTATTATTATTATTATGTCCTTCAACTTGATATTGCTAATTGTTACAGAAACTACAAACACATATAGAAAGTTATGCAAAAGTTTTGTCTATTATTCTCGTTGTTTGTTTGAACTGTATAATAATGTTTGGAGAGAGAACCATCTCAGAATAGTCTTATTTCATGAAAGTACTTTAATTTTCATTAGTAGATGAAATCTATTTTCTTTCTATTATTAAAAATTTTAAATTGATACACAAGTCTGGCCATAGTCAAGCTTTCTAATCTGCAGCAATAATCACAATCATTAGTATCTAGTGCTTCATAAATATCCCTTTAAGATACTATTTGATACGCCAGAGTCTTGTGGGAAACAATCGGAATACTACTGCTTCAAAAACAGCTAAATGTATTACAATAAATTTGCTTTCTCTGGGATGCTAAATTTGAAACGTATGAGATGTTGAATAAGAAAACTGATACCACTGCTTATCTGTCCAAAAGCTAGTGGTGTTAGGAAGCCCAGTAATTGAAAAATGGATAGCACTGATATTTGAACCTTTTTATATAACCTTTGAAGTGTAAGCCTTTTGGGGAATAAATTGCTTTTTGTAACAAGAACAATGTCAGATCCCATATTTAGAAACCATGCACTTAATTCATTTTCAGACAGAGAAACTCATGTTGTCTTGTTGGGAAAAACATTGCAAAATGGATTAAGCTTCACCCTGGAGAGATGATAACCTAATATAAATAACTGCAGGCTGATCTTTATTAGTTACTGAACAAATATTGCCAAATAGGACAGGCGACCTTCAATGATGATTGATCAAGGATAAGTCATCAACAGCCTTGTCTCCAGAGAGTAACTTTGGGGCATTTTGGAATTGTACTGCTCTTCTTATTTCAGGGCTGGCACTAACACTGAGTAAGAGTAAGTACATCTTTAATAGCAAGGTCTAAAGCTAATACAGCGGTAGAGTAATGACAACCTATTCTACGGTGGGCAACTGCTAAGTGTCTGCTAGAACTAATCAAACAGGTTTGGGTCTTTGCTGGAGACCTGAATCAGCCACAGCTTCCCATGTTCACAGGAGACAGTCTAAACCCTGCTTTTTAGAACCACTGTGAGTATGAATGATTTTTTTTTTTAAACTGATACTAGATGAATGAAGTATTACCATTATCTAGATGTCTACATATCCCACTGCACCAGAACTGGCATCACATGAATTGAAATACTACTGATTCATTTTCTAATTGCTCTTTGCTCTGATTTTTGCTATTCTTTGCTCAGATTTTCCTTTTTACCCAGGAAGTAAAATTCCCTGGGTTTAGTAGTCAAGCCTTGGATATAATTGTAGCCGTATTGATTTGAAAAGCTACTGTATTCCAGTAAGGTTCAGTAAAAGGTCCCATTTACAAACAGTCTCTAATTATATTTGCTGTAATAATATTAACTGATAAACAATATTGATACTATGAAGAGGTAGCACAAAACACTACTTGTGAACTCATACTAAAGAGCTATACTTGATTGTATATGGAGATGACTGAAAAAAATCAAAAGAGTAAACATCTACCTGTGGAACTGTGGAGCACACAGCATATGCTAATATACAAAGATTCAAATACAAACAACAAATCTTGAATATTAGCTACACAAAGACAGAGAACACTCAGTTATTGGTTTTATCACACAGAAGTATTTTCAATATTTGCATAAATAAACTATGCACAGCTCATCTGTGCAAAAGACATTTTGAAACTGATGATCCCTGGTCAGCTGATGCATTACTAGACAACCTTCAATAGACTGTGGTTTTCTTTATACCAAGGATTAATTTAAAGGCAGAGCATTATGTTCTTAGGAATCCTCAATTATGGGAGTGAGATTTGATAGTTGGAAGAAGGAAAAATTAAGTTATTAGCTCTAATTAAAAAGTGCCTCTGTATAAAAATAACACAGCCCTGTATTATTGAAGTACTCTTTACTTGTACAGCATTAGGTATGTTCAGAGTTTTGTGCAGCTGGAGTGTAGCAGCAAAAACTTTGTCTTCCAGGAAGCAGTACAGAAGCCTTTATGCTATCTTCTCGTCTAATTTGAATGCTTTGATTTTGTTTCAGTGAGTAAAGAGCAATTTTGGTTCCTTCTGGCATCAACACTTGCGGGCTTATTTCTTTTCATCAGTTATCATCTTAATATTTTTCTACCTTCTCAGGTGACAAAACTTTTTGTCTGTGATTTTTTTTCTCCTTTATGAAACAATTGTTTTTCTTTTTAGGTGTTAAAAGTGACAGAACAAGGCTTTACTTGTTGCTGTTTTAAAAATCTATTTTTTTCTTCATACTCTGATATGAAATACAGTGCAAGAACCTTCAGTAATGTTTCTCTTATGTAATGAATTAATTATCCACAGAAGACAGCATTCTAGAAAGACAAGAAAAATATTTCTTGTAGAAGTTATTACTTTTAATGGAAAAAAAACAACCCTAGGAATTAGGAATTCTGAAGTAAATAGCTTAATAATACCTCTTCCAGTGCCAGATTCATGCCTGGTGTTATTTCACCAACTAATTTATAAACTTCTACATGACAACTATGATGAAAACTATTTCCAAAGTTAAAGAAGCAGTTTGGGGGGGTTTTGCATGTATTTCTGGTATATTTGTTTAGCAGGAGACCTTTAAAATCTCCAAATCTGTTTACTTAATTTCACCTCCATCCAGTATTTTGTCAATGTCTTCCTTTATAAATATTCAGCCCATTGATTTTGATTAGTATCATTTTTTTCCTTTTACATGCACTGCTTCATATACCGTGCTGTCTTTTGTGTACTAGTACCATCAATGCTCTTCTACATCCTCTTCGTGCTTTAGACATGGGTGTGCCATACAAATCCCCCACTGTGTTTGCTTGCTTCTTCAAGAACTGTTACTGTGAAGTTAGTGAAAAAGGTCAGGGTGATTATTTAGTGGGAAAAAATCGAATCTGCTGGAACTTTATTGCTTTCCTCTAAGAAATCTGACTTATTTATGACATAAGGCATTTTAGGGCACCAGATAGGACTTACTTCTTTTTTTTATGATACTTCTGCCTCTGTGTAAAATTGTGCTATAAATGATATTGACAGTGTCATACAGTACTACTGTATTGTTTTTAAGTTGCATTGTTTCAGCAATTTATAGTCAAAGAAACCAAAGTTGTGACTGTCTACCCTACTTGCAAAGTTGCAGAGAATTGTCTTAAATTTTTCAGTATAAGTTAGAGAAACTTTTAGCAGAGGAAGGTTTAGCATAACCTCAAGGAAAGGTGCACTTTTTCTTCTGGCTTGAATACATAGCTCTTGAAACAGATGTAATATAGACAGGCATATAACTGTGTAGGGATAACCTTATGATTGGGATATTTTTCTTAATAGACTTGGCAGACAAGCCCATTGGCCACACTACCCCAAAGAGTTGCCTGTCAAGTGCAATAAACTAGACACACTTCTCAAAAAGAGAGACGAGAACATCTGAGTTGTCCACTCCACAAGAGATACTAGATAAAAAGTAGAGGCCAGTTCTCTGACCTCAAAAGAAATAATCAGGTAACAGCTACTTCGAGGTTGCTGAAAGGATAATTTGTAGTGCCTCTGGAGGCAGTAATGAGATGAAAGGGTCCTTTAAGTCTTTGTTGGTCAGAATTATCTTCAGAATCTCTTCTGAAGCAGATTTTTTTTTAACCTGTAATACTGAAATTGTTGAAGATCCTTTTCTCTACATCCGTCAAAGCTAGACAAGTCAGCTTTCTCCCTTGCCATTTGCACCTGTCAAACTACCCCAAAAGCCTTTCACTGTACAACCCCAGGTTTTTAACCCCCACAATAGATCCTTGAGCAAACTGTCCAGAGGTTTCAATGAGTTCTTTTGTGCTCTTGATGGTTACTGCTGTTCAACAGTACACACTTTGGTAAAACCCTTAGGTTACAGTTCATCATACCCTTGAATGAATGCCCTGGACCTCTAGATCTGGAAAAAAAAGCCTCTGACAAGTTTTACAAAACTAGGGAAGGATTTCAAGCCCAAGAAGAACCATGCAGGTTACTTGCAGCGTAACTGAATGATCCCTTTTAAGCACTCCTCAGAGTGGATAGCCTAAAGAATTATTTTTCATATGCTGTTCTTCTGGTTAAATCCAAGTGACTCCACCATCATTGTTTAAATCAAGATAAACAGATTTTCAAAGGCAATGCAATTTTGCATAACTGAGAATAAGACTGTTAAATGTGTTGTTTTTTTCTTTAAGTGGCTAGGCTTCCTTCCATTTTTTAAGTGATTGAAAATATATAACACATTCTATGTCTACTGCTATTCAATACTTCCTAAATAAAATTAGTTATGTTTTCCCTATAAGCAGTTGCGGAGTTTTCAACTGCCAAGCCTACAGACAGAGCTTGTGATCCATGCATTAAGCTTGTATATTACATATAATAACTGATACTCACTTTTTCAAAATTCAGACAGCCTTTGGCTATGCAAAGGTGTGTGCTCACTGGGACAACTGTAGCCTTTACAGTAGCAACCTTGGGTGCATGCTGTGTACAATGTGATGAGGAAGATACTACGCTGTTTAGCAATTTGTTCATTTGTACATCATCACTGCAGCTATATCCAGTACCATATCCTTCTGTTTTTAGTGATGTTGCACTGGATTATATAGACCTTAATTGTCTAAAAATGTCCTTCTGGCTACTGTTATTGCAAGTGGAATCCAAGAATAAACAAGCCTAACCACTGTTCTTTCACCATTGCATTTTTAGGTTTTTTCTAACAAGTGCTAGAGAGAGCTGTGGCTTCAGAATAGTTGAGAAAAATGTGCAAGATACTTCTGCTAGATACAAAACCTATTTTGATGAGGTTGTAAGAGGGAAAAAAAAAAAAAAAAGGCCAGGCAATCAGTAGCCATCAGTTCTGTGCAGAACAGACTGTGCTGAGCTCTGTCTCCTGTGGCCAGTTCCAAAATAGTACAGCTGGATTTTGGATTCTGAAAATTACCACACACTGTAAAGTTATGAGAGAATGGGGATTCACAGCATCACGAAGGAGAACCTCAGATCCTGATGAGATTACACCCTACTGGACGCAGCTTTTTATATAGGCTCCTAACCTGAACTTTAAGGCTTTTCTGCAAAATTGCTGGTTTCATAATTCCTTTTTTTTTTAAAGATGGAAGAGATTGAGTTATTTAATATTAAAAAGTAGCTTCTCTGCATGCTAAGCTTAATTGACTCAGTACTCATTATTATAACTGGATTATCATTGGCTCAATGATAATTTTTGAAGGGGTAGCTGCATAAATGCTTGATCATCTTTTCAAGCCGTTAAACACTCTGGGCATCAGCCTCTTAACAGTAATTCTGACATGTTTATCTCAGCTGGGTTTGTAATTCTTCTTTGTTCAGGGTTTGTGATCTGTATATACAGAAGATCTGAAAAAAAAAAAACCCCAAACCAAAAACCAAAACATGATAGCACCTTCCAAAGGAAGAAATAAAGAAAGAAAGGCAGACAGACAGACTTTTCCATCACAATATAATCCTTGGAGACTAACAAATAAAATATTCTCCTTAAAAAGCAATTATGCTTTTGTCCATTAAGTCTGGACACCTGGAGTAAATATTTGTTTCAGATTCGCAGGGACCTTATTACATTTATTTTTAAAGGTTAGATAAGACTGTTCCTCTTGGTTACCCTTTGTATAATTAACATCAGTTTACTTCCAAACTTGATTTTTAAAGAAAGTATCTCACGCAGCCCACACCATGGAAAAAGCTAATAAATAAGGGCACTCTTTTCACTGTGTCTTTAGGTGAACAAACAGAATGCAACATCCGAATTATACTTTCCCACCAAATTCTGTGAATATGTTTTAAAATTCCAAATGACTATTACCTATAAAAGCTTCTGGACCACAGAAACCTATTGAATTGCCCTCAGCTCCTTTTGTTTGTTGTTGTGTTGTTTGGTTTTTTTTTTAAGATTCCACACACTTATTCCCTCCACAAGCAGTTAAACAATAGCTAAAGTTTGATCACTTACTCCTAAACTCACCAGGATAAATTCATGGGGCACATTTCCCCCCCCTCCAGCCCCCACCGCCCTTCCTAAGGGATCGAATGGAGCGATCGGACCTGCTTCTCACCACCGGCGGGACGAGGAAGCAGTATGCCCCGAGGCAGCGGGAAGTATCTGTTCTAGAGCCTGGCCCTCTCCCCGCCGGCTCCCCCCCAGCCCCGAGGA
>NW_010534725.1:4088-7448 GCF_000687285.1 Phaethon lepturus | reverse complement strand
GGGGCGCTGGCTGGGCGCGCACGACCCAGCGGAGCGGCCGAGCGGCCTCCCCTGGACCAGGGCTTTGTCTCACAAGACGTGGAGTCTGTCCTGGCCAGCAAATCTACACAACTCAGCATTATTTCGTTCTCAACAGACGTAACCTGTGCTCACCCCAGGATGTCCCACTGCCTTGGCAAACACGATGTTTTGACAACCTACAGCTCCAGTCATTGAGGCAAACCACAGGGTCCGGGCTACGCTGGGCTCTGCCGCGCTTCGGCAGCAACCCCACAGAGTGATTTACGTTAAAAGGCTCCGTCGCCTAAATAAATCCTCCCCTAAGGAGATACATATGCACAATTCACTGTGATGGCACAATGTCCTTATTTCGTACCAGACTACCTAGCTACACAGGAATCAAGAAACTCCTTAAAAAAGCAGCAAGCTGCACAAAATTTAACAGCCTTCCTCTCGAACGGCAAGGACTGAAATGAATACATCACCCCCCTGGGCTCTGGGGTCGCCTTTACTTCCATAACAACGACTTCAAGGCAGCGGTCCTGCTGACACAAGCGAGCGCGTGCTTTTCTGAAGCCTCCCCTTACTAGTCCCTGGCCTTCGGGGCAGCTGGAAAACGAGCTGTGTTTGGCAGGTGCCGAGGGGCCGCCCGGTGCTAACAGCTACAGCCGCTGTGCTCTCCACAAGGAGCAGAACGTGCTCTTTCCTGAATTTATTCACAGCACGGTTTACTAAAACTTGCAAAGCGTCACTTCTCCTGATGCCGGTTCTGATGAAACCTAGGAGAGAGGAGAAAGGCAAAGGAGAGAGCAAGCCGAAATCAAAAGCCACGGGAGGAACGTGCTCTGACACAAAACCCAAGGGGCTGAACTCCAGGTAGGACGACAGCGGTTTCCAGGAGCTGCTGTGGCGTTTGCGAACATCTGCTATGCGACCACATACACGCTTCAACTCTCCTCAAGTCTGAGACCTGAAGGACCGCTGCAATAATCCCTGCCAGATAGAATAAGCATTCGCTGATGGCTCAAGGCTCACAGGACACGGTTAAAACACAGCTGTGCTGAGGTCAATCCAAACAAAAGTAAGATCCCTGGCCCTAGAGGGCTGCACAAAAAAATACTTTAAAAGCACCTCAACCATCCACCAAGGTCCTCGAGCTTCTGCAAAGTGAAAAAACCCCACCCAACATGAACTAAGAGGAGAAAGACAGGAAAGGAAGTAAAATCAAAGCAAAGCAAAAGCGTCTTGTTTTAACGAATGAAAGTTTAGATGTTTTTGATCCTATAGAAGCATACTCGTTTTTTCCCATCACCAGGCACAGAAGCCAGTTGGGCTGTTCATTCTGAAATCCTAATTAAAAATAGGGTTTGATGTACATCTGCCTAACTCTACATGATCTGCTCAGGGTGCACGGCTTCTCAAAGGCACCTCTCTGTCCCGCTGAGTTTTCCCCAACTCGAGGGCAGGCCAAGCCCAACCCATGCTGCCGGCTGCCGAGCGCCGTCCTGCACACCCACCCGCAGCGTCTCCCTTCCAGCCGCGCTGCTTCGCCATGGGAAGGGAAGGATTTGCAATCCTAACAGCTTTCCCTAGCTGCCTTTTTTTTTTTTTTTTTTTAAACTAGTGACCTTTTAAAACAACGCACCTGTTTAAAGAACACTCTCTCCTGGTATTTGTCAAGGATATTTGAACAGATTTGACTGTAATGAATGTCACGCCTCCAACCGTTGGACTGAACTAGTCGTTCCCAGACTTTGGATTTTTTTCTTTTTTTTTTAAATGCTGTTTACTGAAACATTCATAAAATCTGCTTGGCAGCCGCAGGGCTTGAACCTCAGCTGTATACCCGGTGTGTACTTAACACTGGCACCGCTGGAAGAGACCAGGGAGAATTTTTCACTTTTGCATAGGATCGGCTACAGATTCGTTATCCAGCTTCAAGGGCGGGGGACACGCCGGGGTCCATGAGCTCGCGGGTCCTGCGCAGATGTGGGGCAGCGGCAGGCACTGAAAGGACTCCGGAGTTTGCAAACTCTTCAGGGTGGGGAGCTTTTACTAACACCTATTGGCAAGCTGCAGAAGTTGTTCACAGATTTTTATTAATACGTACCAAATCTAACGCCCAGAGAAACGGTACGCAGAGCATCCGGCATATTTTTCCTGCGGCCTCCCTTGGGTAGAGCACCCTGATTCCCCTCTGCTCTCAGCAACTGCTGACATGTTCTGTGGAAGGCATCTGCAAGCAACGCTGGCTTTCGGGGAAGTTAATTTCTCTCTCAGCATGCCTGCTAATTAGATCTTTAGTTATGTAAAGCCTGTATTTAAAAAATACACTTCATTTACTTTCAACACCATGGAAATTCACCTGCTTCTCTCATGGGGGGAGCGAAACCAGCGGATCCGTCCAAACGAGCCCTGGGAACTGGTCAAAAGGGAGACTCCCTTGCAGAAGACGCAATCGCAGTAGGAATGATCAACAAAAAGGACAGACAGACCTGGAATTGAAAAAGAGCAGCCTAAACTGACCAAACACCCCAAAAGCTCATGTCGAGAACAAAGAACAAGGAAAAAACCTGAACACAGCCTAATTCCTGACTTCGGAAGACGACGATCTGACTTCTTAAGTGAACGTGCCTGAGTTGAACTCTGCAATGCCCTTTTACCACATAGGTAGGACAGCACGTGGCAGTAGGTATTGGGGAACTGGCATTAAAACTGCACCAGGCACGTGAAAGTCTCTCAGCATGCTTAGAACTTAGATTTAAGCCTTTATTTTGATGTTGAACCGTTCCTTACCCACTCACTTGCAGTATCTGTAAATACTACATATCACGAAAAATCACATGACAAGCAAAACCTCATATCCCGATCTCCTCTGCGTTTGATGCGAGGCATGGGACAATCATCAGAAAGATTCCTCCCTGTTGCAGAAATCAGGCCAAGTTCAGACACTCACAGCCCTTCCACGTGTCTTTTCTGTACAGAAATGGCGCCTCAGGAACGCCATTTTTACCCACCCTTGTGTTTTACACCTGTGTTTTTCTTGACAGAGGACTTAATTTACTCATAGGATGACAGTAAACCTCACCGAGCGCTTTCTGACTGGCGCAAAGGCGATTACTCCCAGTCTAAACACGCTCTTTACTCCAGCCAGCGCAACGCCAACGTGGCAAATCCACGTGCCCGGTTAGCAACGCGAGCACGCAGTCACGCAAAGCAGTCTCCATAAAGGTGATAAATCCTTGGCAAGCCTAAAGTATCAAATAGCAGCAGAGATTGGATTGATGCCTACAGGCTGAAAACATGCTGCCGAGAGCTAGGTTAACTTGGCGCAGGAGCGAAGTGGGTGCCATTTGCAAC
>NW_010534725.1:0-4057 GCF_000687285.1 Phaethon lepturus | reverse complement strand
TTAAAAAATTAAACCGTGGAGAAAAATCTGAAGGGGCTGGCTAGCATAGCCCAACTTACAGAGGCTTCAGGGCCAGGGAAAGCTCTCATTTGAGCACCCTTTCCCTGTAGCCCTGCCGCAAGCGTCCCTCCGTTTCTCGGTTTGTGAATTTGTTCCACCGAACTCCCGCTCCAGCATCGGCTGCTGCAAACACCGCGTCCTTCCCG
The DNA here is from genome assembly GCF_000687285.1 of Phaethon lepturus. Classification (NCBI taxonomy): domain Eukaryota; kingdom Metazoa; phylum Chordata; class Aves; order Phaethontiformes; family Phaethontidae; genus Phaethon; species Phaethon lepturus. Next base: position 3,851 of record NW_010534725.1, on the reverse strand, counting down.
CCACGGTCAGAAGAACGCCCGGCAAGTATGTCTTACCAGCAAAATCAGAAGACGGAGATCCCTTCCCATGTAATTACAGGGTGGTGCCGCTGTGCAGATGTCTTCATGCAAAGATTTGGTAGCCCACAATTAACCAGAAAAATTCTACAGCAAATGTGGTTGGAAGGAAAAGAGAGGGGAGAAAAAAAAAAAAGGACGTTTACTCTAAATCTGACAGAACTGCCTATAAATAGCTATAAAGCCTTGTCAAGCACATCTTTGCTGTCATTTCTCCTAAAATATCATGTAAGTGGGATTTAGTCCCACTTTTAGTTACATTTTCTATCAGAAAACAGGCTCGCTAATACATTTTAAAGATGTCTCACTGTTCTCTGCCTAGCGTCTGGAAGGTATGCACATAGATGTAAAAGGCTTATGTGAAGCATAAGTCAGCGGTAAGTCCATTTGATTGTAAGTCATGTGACCACATTAAAACTGTGCCATCAATGAAAAAAAAATAAAGGGGGGGTGTGGGAAAACCTACAGCTAACCTATAATTTTGGTTGAGTGAATCAAACCTATTCCATGGACTCACACACATTTAGTCCCAGATCCGTCATACATAGGAGATGCCTGACAGTCACATCTTTAATGACTTACATGTGCCCGCTCGTGGGGCTGACAGGCTGGAGACTTTTCTCTCCTCAATAGTTAGTTACTTGACAAAAGAAAAAGAGAGAAAACCAACCACTGGCACCACGAAGGGTGCCGAGGTGGGAGAGATCACTTTTAGCACAGTTGCGACCTTAGGCTCAAGATGGAGCCTTGGAAATAAGGGCAAGGAAGGCTTAAACATCTTTGGCAAGACTTCTGGTGACTTCATGCCCTGAAGGACAGCCAGTGTTATACTGAAGGCAAATTTAAAGCAAACACTTTGGCCCACTGCTTCTACTGTATGCCAACAGCCTCATGCCGGTCAAGGCTGAAGACTCAAAGAGACGATCCAAGACTTCAAATCACAATCCGCTTACCATTTTTCCTAGCGCTGTAAGCATCTATCCAGTCAATTTGCCAACTGACCAAGCGGCGCAAGGCTGTCCTTTGAACGCAGGCCTTCCAGCCCTCACGTGCATGACTGTAGCTCCTTGACGACCCGTGGGAGAAGGGTGCTGCTGGGATTATTTCCCACGCACAAGTCAGTTAGCCCGACCGGCATAACCCACAGCTGGCATGCTGCAGCCTATGCGATCCAGTACCGGCTCTTCTAGAGACCACAGACGGGGCTTGGGAGATCAAAGTCGAGCTTTTCCATCCCAAGACCCCAGCTGGACTTTTCTCTCCTGTGGCAGACCAGCTCCTTCTCAAGCCCTGCTGGCTGCCCTGCCCTGCCACTGGGCCGGGAAAGCCCGGGAGGACAATGCAGAGCCAAAACTGCTGACAGCAGAATCGCACCTTGCTGCCCTTGGAAGGGAAAACAACTTTTTCCTAGGAAACACCTGCACCACCACTGGCCCCTGGCTTCATGCCGTGGCTCACCTGAGGCTGTGCGGCCGGCACCGTTGAACTGCCCCCTTGCTTGTCCTGGCTGAGTAGCCTGAACTGAACCATCATATTTATCTCACAGTGTTAGAAGTTATTTACTTTCGGATATCTTCCACAAATATTCCCTGCTCCCGTCCAAATTTCGGCGCTCCACCTCCCCAGAACATGTACTTCTAAGCAAACTACGATGAAAAACTGCAGCGTGTGTTGTGCTGCCAGCTGGTTTCACTGCAGAAATGGAAAGCAAATTCTTCTCTGGAAGGGGAGAGAGGAAGGCAGTGGAAAGTCCTCTCCGGAGGACTTGGTTCTGAGGGCGTCCCCTTCACAGCTCGATAATTTCCTCAGAGGTTCTTCCAAAGACGGCAGTACTCCACCATCAAAGCCGGAGGAAACCGCGCTGCGGTGCTTCTGTTTGGCTCCTTTACCAGAGCAGTAGAGCGCTGCGGAACGCTCAAAGCCTCGCGTTAATTAAACACCAGTGTCGCTAGGTCAGAAATCATTACCTAAGACTCTATTTATGGAAACGGCGTTGTTTCTCCACAGAAAAGACGCATGACTGGAGAGAGAAGAAAGAAGGGAAGAGATAGACGTTACCCTATATTAGTCCTTTCAATACAAGGAAACAAATCTTAAAGTGATTAAGTCTCCCCCATCGAGCATCTAGCCTCTATGAGCTGTGAAGAGACATGCTTCTTAGGGGGAAACCGGCTTTCAAAAGCACAAAGAAACAGACCCACACCTCCCCCTCTCACAAATTACACCACAGCCTTCCTTTCTAATCGCTTGCATGACTCAGTCAAATATGTCCGGATTTTTCAGACTCAAGTTCATAGTCATCGCGCACATGGCTGCGCTGCCTCGGTGCAAAGCAAGGACGGGCCTGCGGATGTAGGCGCACGGTAGCGGAAAGGCGTGGCCCTCCTGTGATTTCTTCCAAGCTAATTCATAGACCTGCCCCTCTCTTCCACGCCTCTTCCTCATTTGAAAATCCCTCACTCTCCCCTTGCTTCGCTGTTGCGCCGTGGCTCCCTTTCTCTGGCGGTAGCTCCTATTTGCATTTCCTAGTTACCCACCTAATCCGGAGTACGGAAAACTAGGTCCTGGCCAAAGAGTGACATTTGCATAGCATTGTTCCCATTTTCTGACTTCTTTACTCTTATGAATTTTCCAGGCTCTTTATACAGTCCACTGGAGACCTGGAAGGAGATCCCACGATGTCGGACTTCACAGTTTTCTGGCGAGCTCTGTGGTACTTCGTGCTTGCCCCAGCACCTACAGCACCGATTAATAAAACTCTCAGATTTCGTACAAAGAAGCCGATAACGTTCGGCCCTGGGAAGGACAGCTTGGAAACCTGAACGAATGTTAGGGCCTCAGCGGTCAACAGCTAAATTACGATTACAAACCTGTCCTGACGGAGCTCCATCCATGTGCCTCATCCCCGTCCTGTTCACCTGGACGAGACAATGTGTTCAGCCTGCGTGAACTCCACGCGCTTGACATCTTCCCAAGTTGTCTTGTGTGGTCTATCCCTCATACGGGAAAAAAGCATAAGTAGACCAGAAAACTTCTTGATAAAATTATCTACCTGCATTTCTAATGAAATCCGACTGGTAACTCCACTTAAGCCTCCCTGTCAGCAGGATTGCCAAGGCACGCCCTGCTCACTTAGATCAGTAAAACTCCTCAAGTCAACCGCTCTGGCATGAAATACAGCTTAAAATAAAAACTATACATCTCAAAAGACAAGCAGGCAAAAGATATCCTAAGCATCCTAAGCTGCAGTTTAAAAAGTAGCTGATTTAATCAGAAATGCTTCCAAATGTTCAACAGCTTACAGAAACGCATCTGAAACCACATAGTTGACTTTCAACATGGCCCTTTCGCCTCGTCACTAACGCCGCCTGTACCCGATGGATTATTTTGACTTCCCTTTTATTTCTCATCTGAAGCTATAAGCCACTTCTTGAGCGCTGCGGGCTATTATTTCACGGGAGAAACAGAGCGAAGTCTCACGTGAAGAATCAGCAGTGGCATACAAAACCCTAAAAATTTTCAGAGCCGCTTTTTATGTCAGGACCCCCACAGAGCACGCACAGAGCACAGAGCGCGAGAGATCCTAAAATTAACAAAGTAGGACAAAGGGGCAATCGGGCCTACGTCGCCTGACATTATTCAGAAGGGCAGTTATTCTGTTAAAGAGGAGTAAGATTTTTTTGGTGGTTTGACTTGTCTGATAAGATTTAAGCACAAATATTCACGAGAAATGCTGAAGTATCCAGATGGGCCAGAAATCTGTTCGGTTCCAAGGGGCTGGGGCCACCCTGCCG
>NW_010534724.1:0-2606 GCF_000687285.1 Phaethon lepturus | reverse complement strand
TGTTTGGTTTTGAGGGCTCTTCTTTTTTTTCCTCTTGCACGTTGCTGGGTAATAAAGAAGCGAGGGGGTGTTATTAAGTATAAACTTAGTTCGTGCCTGTTCAGCCGGGTGTGTTTTTTCACAAAAGAGAAAGTTTTGGGATAATGCGAGGTGCCTTTTGCAAAAGACCGTGATTGTTCCAACTGTTGTTCTTCAGGGAGAAAAGAGCTCTGGATTTGGGTTAGACAAAGCCGTTGCCTTTTCGGGAAGGAACCGCCCAAATCGGGGAGAAGGGGCGCGCCAGAGAACGCGCAAAGGGTTATTAAAAGTTTTTTTTTTGTGTGTGCCTGTGCATGTTGTTCCATCTGCCAGGGGCCTGTAGTGGGCAGGTTTCTCCGCAACCCTTCAGCTGTTCCATATACAATATTAATGCTGGCCATTTCTATTCGGCATACAACAGCACTAATTGTAGTCTAAGGCATTAAGGCAGCCAGCCCATCTGCATAGAAGCTTTCAGAAAGAAACAAGGGAAAAAAAAAAAAATCTTTCACCCCCAGCTGGTACCCGGAGAAGTTGGTGCCAATTACAAATGCATAAAGTTTGAAATCTAATTTACTTTGAAACAAGCTCAAAGAAGCCAGTGAAACGCAGCATGGCGTTTGTATGTCTGTGTTTATACAAGCAAATACAGTTTTATTTTAAATAATCTCAAACTTGAAACGCGTCATCGGAAAACATGAGCATAGTAGGAATTAAAAAAAAAAAAGAAAAAACACAAACTGCACGGGGGTTGGGGTGTGAAGGGAATCTACTCTTAAAAATCCTTTTGGCATTCGCTTCTGCAGGCGACATGCAGGCAGGGACCCTCGGAGGGTCAAAAACGTGAAAATATGTGAACATTTATTTTGTACCTCTGCTGTACGGCTCCCTTTAGGGAAGCGGCAGCTCTTTCAGACTTGGGAACACACAATAATGATCTCCTCCCTGAAAACAGCTGTAAAATGACTCTGTAGAGCTTGGGGCAAAAAACCCACCCCCAAAAAAGGTCGAAAATTGCCTAGAAGGGTCGAAAACGCCTTAAAAGCGGGAGCGGGTGAGGCGGCCGGAGCTGTCCGCCGCCGTGGTGCTGACCGGGCGGGAGCCCACGCGTGGCCGCGCTTTCCCCCCGCGGGCTCCTCCAGCGTGAGGAGGAGATGTTGCTGGCCGGTCTGACCCAGAGATCTTCAGGGGATGGGGGGAAGGACTTGGGGGCCGGGAGGTGGGAATTCCTACCGGCTGCTGAAGTTGGTGGCAACTGGAAACTCCAAGTAAGGCGTGGCTTGTCTGCAGCGTTTTGGGGGGTTTTGAGAGGAGGGGAGGGGGAGGTCTGGCGAGTTTGGGAACAAAGAAAAGCCAAACACACTCTTGCAGCCCAGAGCTTGGTAGGATGATATCAAAGCTGTCAGGTGCCTCAGGGCTCCGAGGTGCGTTGCATGTGGATAAATGCAACAACAGCAAGAATAAAATTCATTGGTGCTAGCGCTCAGAGAGCACAGGTATGTGTTTGCACATGTATGTGCATTTGTATACATGCAGTGTGCGTGGACATGAATTTCTGTGGAAACACATGCAAGTAAACATACTCCCCTCCTGCCTTCTAGCCTATCTATTGTGCTTTTGTTTCTCAAGTTTTAGCATTACATCTCTAAATGACATAGCGGTGGAGAGAAGCCGAGTCCTCCCATCCCTCCCCTTGATTCTATCGCGGGTGCAGAACAATGGGGATGCGGTGTAGCACCAGGCCTGCTGCCTGCAGATAAGAGTTTAATAGAATTTCTGAATGCCAAAGGTTTAGGATGTAAAATATCCCTGGCTTCGCGGTGTGTCCAAAGAAGATAGAAAACGGCTTTTTAGGAGTACTCCCTGCTGAATACCTCCTTTATATTAATGCTTTAGCAGCACACCAGGTTTGCAAGCTATGGAAATGGGCATCGTAAGAATCTCCAAAGCGGCTTCGACAGTTTAAAATTAGCATTTCTGCCACCCTCTCCTCAATAAAATGCCGGGAATGGGACATCGAATCACTCCCCCCTGCCACGTGCCCTGTCATGGTCCGTGGGGTGACACAAGCCTGCATCCAGCACGCACTCAAGCCCACGCTGCCAGGAGAGTGTCCGGCAGAGCTAAGAACGGGCGTGGGCAGATTGAGAGGGGCTTTCCCCCTCCTGCCTGCACCTAACCTGACAGGGGTGGGGGACGAGCTGGAGGGGGGCCGGTTTGGGCTCTCGCAGCTCTGGAGCTTTCCGCAGGAAAGGGCATCCCCAGCAGGATTCAACTTTCCCTGCCAGGCTCTGCCTCCGCCCTCTCAGCTCTCTAAAGGTTCCGTCCGTTTGTGAACTCCCGCAGCTTTTCGGAAATCTTCATTAAGGTGACAGTAAAGTCTTAATCGTCTCGGCGATGCTGGGGGACGGCGTGAGGGCGCGTGAAAAAGCGCTGGGTAGAAAGATGACACCCTCCCCGCCCCCCCTTGGGGCTGCAGGACGCCCCACGATTTCCGAAAAGTTGTGTGTTTTCTCTCACTGTTTCTGAAAAGTTGCCATCCAAGTGCTAAGGCTCCCGTCTGGCGGGGCGGGGGGACACGGGTGGGA
>NW_010534723.1:0-2987 GCF_000687285.1 Phaethon lepturus | reverse complement strand
CGCCGCCTGGCGGGCGGGAGCCTGAAAGGATCCGCGCGGGGCCACGGAAACAAAGGGAAGAAGCTTCCTCTTTCCTCCCGGGGAGCCGAGCTGCTCGGCACAACGTCCCCGCGTGGGTCTCCGCGTGAAATGTGCCACGCTCTGGCCTGCGCTTCGGGAGAGCACAGTAACTTGTATTATTAACGAGACCTGAAACGATGCGGGGGGAGGGGAGATATTTTTGTGTTTCCATTGGTCGTAGTAGTTTAGGAGCAAGGAATGTGCCTGCTCGTCGTCTTACCCCATCCCACAGAAGTGGTTTGGAGCAAGGAACATGCGCTTCACAAAATAAAGCAGGACAGATGAAGCAGTTACACACACACACAAAAAAATCCCACAGGTTCTTACCGCGATAGCCTAAGAACGGTAATCTAATTTTGTTCTCTTTCAAACTGTTTCAAGACATATATGTGGTGTGTATATATATGTGTGTATATATATATCCTCCAGGTTTCAGTGGGTGTCTTTCTGCTGCTCTGTTATCATTATTTCTTGCCTTGATGTGACGTTGAAGACAGATGACAGCATTGTCAAGTTGTCTTTAATTCATTTGAAGATTTAAAAAAAAACACACACAAGGCTTCTTACAATATTCAAAGACTGAACGGATTTACTTTTTTCACGCAGGGGACGGGGTGGCTGGGAGGGGGGAGCAGTTGATGAATTTCAGACATGAAGAGAGAACAAAGTCTGTGCATCGCTGTGTGCACACACACACGCACAGAACAAGCGGCCGGAGGTGGGATTTTTGCAGCAGCAGCACCTGGTTGATCTTGATGGAGAAATACCCAGCATTAGGACAGCCTTTTCGCATTTATGCATAAGCTCAAATATATAATCTGATCAAAGTTCAGCCCCGTCTCTGCTGCCAAAGCATTCCATGTCCAAAGTGGTGGGAGCATACAGACTCAGGGTTCGTCTTTTTTCTTTTGACACCTTTATGCTTCATCGCAACAACATTTTACCTTTAAAAAAACCAAACAAACAAAAAAAAACCCCAAAAAAACCAAAAAACCCCCAACACAATCTGCCCCGAATTTCCTAGGACTGAGCTGAGAGAGAGATTTAGCAGGGATTAGACACCTCCGATCAGGACTGATCGCTTGCCTGCCGTAAGTCTATTGGTGAAGCAACACGAGCTGCGCTTCGCGGGCAGAGAGAATCGTGGGGTGGGGGTCTCAGCTTGCGGTTAGAAATGTCCAAAATTATACCCAAAATCTGGGTGCAAAGGAGATTTGATCCCGGTAACTCAAGCGATATTCGAACTTTAGATTCACTCCTTAAAAAAAAAAAAAAAAAAAAAAAAAAAAAACCAAAACACAAACAGACAGACCAACAAACTAACCTGTGCTCTACTGAAAGCGTGTAGTGAGAGTCAACAGTATTGAAGCAAGGCAGTATTTCTCTCCGTCTTTTCTAAATATGAAAGAATGAAGTTTGATCGATGTTTTTACAGAACAGAAATGCACATTTACTTTTGTTTCGGAAAGCTTGGGCCTTTCAAAACTCCTCTTGCCTGGGTGATTTCGATTGTAGATGTGGGCAGTTCATCACAAACCTCGGATGAGAGAAGAGAGGGTCAGCCCTGGCCGCCGCATTGCGCGTACCTTGCTGCCTGCGCGGAGGATAGCTTCAAAGGTAGTGGATGGGCAGAGGGTGACTTTCCGGTCTTAGAGAATGGAGCCTCTTATCGCTGAGGAAAATCTTCCCGTCATAAAAGCATCCCTGTATTTTTACTCTAGCACACGTTTTGCACTGTAAAATCAGGCAAGCAAATGTGTATGTCTGTTTGGTGTGGACTAGTATGCATAAACTGAGATACATATGCCCATATAGGCTCAGATATATTACAGAAACTCCTTTGCTGTCTGTGGAATCTGGTGTTTTATTGTTTCATAAAACTAGCTTAATTACATTTCCCCATAGATAAGATAAACAGAATCCTTCTTTTCTAAGCGTTGCTTATCAGAAGTATTTTGTCGAAGTGGCATCCAGAGTAAGCCTTTGAGAGGGGATAGAAACGCATTAATTTTTATTTTGGCTCTTCAGTTGCACTTAGCATCTGACAAGAGTTGATTTAAATATTACATGAGTTTATCTTTAATGTTCAAAAAAGATTTGTGAGAAAGACGAAACTCGTTAAATTAAACTAATGTATGCCTGACTCTGGTCAGATTGATCAGAGTTTCGGGTTTTGATGGGTTTTGCCCTTCTGTTGCTTGTCCTCTCGAGCTGGTTTTTCACTGTGAAATTATTTTAGTTCGGTGGCATGGACCAGCGGCTGCTGTCAACTCCACAACCCATCCAGTTAGTAAGAACGGGGCGGGGGGGGAGGAATAACAAATGCAGTCCTTTTAGGTAAAAAACGTTAATGTCCATAAGTCAATCTCTATTAGAAAAGAAAAAAAAGCTGATTTCCTAGATTAATATCAAAATCCTAGGTGACACTTGCCAGGTCAAATACTTAACAAGCCTGGAAAAGAGACCTCCTTACCACCACTCTACATATAAAATAAGCTATTTTAATTTTTCATTAATCTTGGGGACAGTGGCTAGGCAAAACAGTAATAATAATGTTAAGTGTTCATTTCATCGCTTGCATCAGAAGTCTTTATGTGTATAACTTTTTAGAATGAAATCCACCAAAGTGCAGTTAGGTCTCTATGACACAGAAATCCCTCTCCCGCTCCTTTTAAAATATCCCTGCAACACCTGATTGCTGTTGGCTTCTAGCTAGCGGAGTCCGAGCTGCAGCTGTTAGAAATCTGTAATTGTAAAATACGTGACCAGAGGACGAGGGTGTGCCGTGGTGGTGCTGCTGTTTCCTAAACGCGGCAAATCCGTAACCGTTGCCTGCACGCCCAGATGGAGCCTGAAATGTATTTTTCCCCCAACGAAGGGCGGTTAGGACAGCGAAGCGGGGAGGGCAGTCTGGTCAGGCTGCCCCG
>NW_010534722.1:0-16576 GCF_000687285.1 Phaethon lepturus | reverse complement strand
AGCAGGGATCTCAGCGAGCTCCTCTTTCTTGTCTTGTTTCCTCCACTATGACTACCCGGGTGAAGAAAGAACTAGAGCATCACCGACCCTGAGATAAACACAGCCCGCTTTCTTAGCCTAAAGGTAAACCGCCCCGAATCTCACCAAGAGCTTCGGGATTTCCCTGGAAAACACTTAAACACGGATGCCATGCAAAGGTGAGCGAGGAGGACTGCCGGGCTGAGCCTCTCCCCTTCCCCATGCAAGCTCTCACACCACCGCTCCCCGCATGGAAGGGCTACGTGGGTTCACCTCCCACCAGTTCCCCTCTGGGGTTTCTTTGAGCTGGCCCTGGTTTAATTTTGTCCCATCTTGGAGCCAGCATTTATTTTTTCTCCTGAATATTTACACATATATATTGTATACATACCCATATACGCATACATCCCTGTAAGTATTTTCTTCTTTAAATGCAGCTATGGAGTCTCCCATAGAAAGAGAGAAGTTATCACCTGGAAGATACCCCACAAGCCCTGGGGCTGCAAAACTTGCTGCGGATGATACTTGCCAATTTCTGCTCTTGAAGCGTTAAGGACCTTAGTTTTGTTGGTGTATTGGGTTTTTTTGGAACAGCCCGTTTCTATCCCCAGAAATACATTTCATACAAAGATTGCAAAATCATCACTCAATGTAGGCTCATTGCAAATCTGTTAGTTTTCCCCCCCCGCTCTCAAATACCCCAAATTATCCAGGATTGCATCAAGGCTTTTTTTTTTCTAGAGCCCTTGGAAGCCAAAGCCATGCTCCTTTGCTTTCTAGAAGGTTGGCCTGTCCCTGTGCCCTTGCTCGTGCTGGCTGTGGGCAGCGTGGCTTCCGCGAGGAGCTACAGGGACAGGTCTCCTTCACTCCCATCCAGACTCCGGAGCAGACTCCATAGATGCCATCTGGGTGTTCCGTGTGATTCATTTTCCTTTATCTTCTCAAGGTGTACTCTTCAGTCATTCGAGGCTTGCCCAACCACAGCTGCAGGTGACACCACGTTTCAAGTGCTTTCCTCTGATGAGCGCACGCGCTCATCCGTGGCCGTGATGACAGGGTTGCAGCTTGCTTGTCCAGTTCATGCGGGCTGAGGAGGGAAGCTGCCCGTTCCGGCTTGGTTATACATTTATATTGTTTACTCCTTGGAATTACTCATTGTTTGCTTCTGGTTTTGATTTTTAATGGCTGTATAATACATTAGGTGTGCTCATAAGTATCTGGGAAGCTTTTCTGTTCTTTTTACTGTTTCTCGGATATGCAAAACATCCACAAGTGTGGAATTTCAATTAAAATTTGCATTTACGTTGCTTAACTCCTTTGACATCGGCTGACTTCAGTAGAGCTGGATGAGAGATGAGTTCGGTCCATAGTTCCTTCATAGTTATTTTCATTGTATTGCAGAAAGTCTTCAAAGCTATTTCATTTTTATTTTATCCGCTTATATGACAAACGCATACGAGAGTTTTTAAAACATTAATTTGAAGAGTAAAATTACAGCCCTGCAGGCACGGGTGGGAGTTTTGCCACTGATGCCGGTGAGATAGGATCTCATCCACAGACACGGCGTATGCAGGAATGAAAGTGCATGGCTGGGGCAAGCACTCCACAAGTATTTTAAAACATGTTTTTGTCAACCACAAGTCAATATTTATCTGATCTGCCTACATACTTGTGTCTCCCCATTGTCATTATAATGCTTCCCAAGTATTAAAATAGAACTAATGACTCGTAGCCAGCTTCTACCTAATTCTTCTTCAGCCAAACACCTGGGTTAGTGGGAGTGCGCCTCTGAGGACGTCAGCATCCAGCTGACAGGAGTTCAGGGTGACTGAGATGTTTTTCAAAACCTACTCTAAACCTAATAAAGCCAAAAAAAAAAAAGGAGAGAAAAAAAAAAGGGGGGCGAGGATTTCTACCTATTATTTATTTTAGTCTGCCTTGTCCATGCCTTTGAGCACTCCAGCTCTTGGTTTATCCTTTATTCACGGAGGCCTCCAAGAAAGCCACAGAGGGTGTGGGGGGAATCTACTTTTGAGAATTTACCATTTTCTTGGCAGAGGCTTAATACAGCTGAGACTTTAGATTGCGTTAGTAGATATTATTAGCAGAGGCATTCGCACACAGCAACTGCGCGCAGCTTTACCCCCAAATTTCCTTGTGCTAGCTGGAGCGGCGAAGCATCAGGCAAAACCAGGCCTGCGGGACCTTCCTGCCGCTCTGTGGCACGGGGAAGGCCGGTCGAGCGAGCCCTCTCGCCTCGCGGGAGCAGCGGCACGCAGGTACGAACCGCCGGGCAATGGGAGGAAAAGCAAAGGCCAGAGCCGCAGCCTCATTGGAAAAAAAGAAAAAAAAAAAACCAAAACCAAAGGGGGTGGGAAGCACGCCAGGTCTGAGGGCACTTCAAGCACCCCTTCCGTCAAGACCGCAGGGACCCTTTGCCTCTGCAAAATAAGGCTGCGTGTGGAAACTACGCTGCCGGTCATTTCCAGCTCCTTAACGAGCTGACCCTAACCAGGTTGGAGGGGTGGGCGCATTTCACAAAGGTGCTGGGGGGCCCAGGGGTGCGAATATCCAGCCAAAGGGACTCGTGGCAATGCCTGGAGAGGCCAGATACCCAACACTCGTTAGCAACTGTAAGTGGTACATACGCTGATGGCGCAAGCCTGGGACCCCTTTTTTGCTAAGGAAAGTGAAGAGATTTGTGAAAGTTACGTTCCTCACATAGACTGATTGCTGGAATGAAAGAAACGTTTCAGCTTCGGCTTAGGACACCCAGAAAACTGACTGATGGCTTTTGGGCATTTCCTCAGGAAGGTAATGGTCAATTTAATCAGTCTGCACCTACCACCTCCCCTCAGCCGATTTTTGAACCATCTGGCCAATTCAAACCACATTTATCACGGGAGCAGAGGTTTGCCCAGACTTGCGCTCCTGGAGTTTTAGGGAGAAACGGCGGCGGAATAGCGGGCAGAGGCACAGCCTGGGCGGCCCGCTGGCCCCACTCAGGACACCATCATCTCCAGGCGTGCTGCCGGCCATTCCGCCTCCCCCCTGCCCGGTACCGAACAGACAGGGGCACGGCTGCAGGGCACAGGGCGTGGTTTTGGGGGACCCCGAAAAGGGGAACACAGAGACACTTTCAGGACGGAACAGAGGATCGTAGGAAGGGCCGTAGCACATCACTGGGAGGTGTTTGGGCCGCAAAGAGGATGGAGGGTTTGAGAGAGAACCGAGGGCAGAATAGTGACTATTGCTGAGGAAAGTGCCTAGTAACGTGGAATAAAAATCTATAGGAAGCTTGTTTTATCATTTGCACTGCTCATGGAACAACTTGTTTATTCTTGCTCAAAGCAAGAGTATGAATCATTCCTCTTCTATTCCTCTTACAGAACAATGCTCTAATTGCTTTTGCTTGAGACCTACCTCACAGTATCTCTGATGGCCAAGAAAAATACTCAGCATTTGGCTCCTTGGAAGACTTGCTTTAGGGAAAAAAAACCAAAATTAAACAAAAAATTAAAGAACTGTCCCACACTTTGTATGCCGCATACAGTTTTTCTGACATTTAGAAAGGCAGTTTTCTGCAAAACCAGTGGAAGAAACATCACTGCAAAGGACTAGATGAGTAGCATTGTATATGAGTAGCTATGTATAAGCTGTCCAGCTGCAAAAAATGTTTTTAAAGCTTTAACTGGTGAAACTACCTCGTCTAGGGCCAAAATATCTCACTAATAGCTGTTCAGCATTCAGCTACATTTTCACAAGGGAAGAAAATCATCTCTAGGCTGAAGATAAGCATGAAAAATGAGACTACAAAGAATAACTTTTGAGAAAGCTGAAAATAGAGCCTTGCGCTGAAGGCATTTCCTTAACAGCAACGGGTGTCACTGTCATGACAGTGGGTAATTTTGCCTCCAGCATCAACAAAGCTAAGAGCGAAGTACAAATTCCACGACCGGGGGTGGATAACGATGCTGGGAGAACACAGCTCAGTTTTCGGATGCCAGCGCGAGTTTGCAATCCTGACAGCCAGACAAGTCTTGTTGTGACTCGTAAGCGAGGGAATGGGTCTGAAGGAGCAAATGTGAGCATAACTCTTACAGTCACTCTACAGACAACCACCATGTTTCACTGTGGAGGATCCTACACCCGCTGACAGCCCTTTCAGGCGGCGGTGGGTTGTTCGTTGTAGACACAAATGTCAGAACTGCAGTTTTCCCAGCAAAAAACCCGCTGAGGTGACATGACCATGGACACAAAGATTTAACAAGGTAAAACTATAAACACCAGCAGGCTGTGGCCCGGCACCCGCAGAGCATGACGGTGGGATGTGGGCTGTGCCAGCGGGAGGGCTGGGACTCAACTTACGGTTTGCTGCGATCCCTCTTCTTCACCGTTTGTAGATACTTACAGCTAGAAGCAGAAACACTTTGGCCATGCAGCAAAGACAGGAAGCCCACCAACTCATCAGTATGGTGGCACATTGTGTTTAACCAGATTTTGAACCAATTTTCTTTCCCAGCTTCATCCCATATGTTTTCATTATCATCTGTCATTTTCTCTCTTACTTTCATCTTCCTTCAGCATTTTTTGGCAATTTGCATTTTTCACATTCTTCACAAAAGAAACTAATAAAATTTGTATGCTTTTAATACCAAAAGTTCAGAGTACTCTTTTTTTTATTTAGTTCACACGTTACTGAACACATTATTTTGGATCTGAGACTTTTGTACTGATTGTCAGACCCAGCCACCCACTAACCTCACAGGGAACAAAATGGAGCTTTCTCAGTTTAGCTGGAAGAACTGAAGATTTTGAAGTGAAGAAATGGCACAGTTCTGTAGAAGGTGTCCTTAGAAACCAATGCAGGAGAAACTATGGTTTTCACAGCACCTTCATCTCTTGCTTTTGATTTCATGCATATCAAAGTTCAAGTAAAATTCATGCTGAAGAAACTTTCTTAGGAAAAAACCTTTTGCAACATAGGTCAATAAAGAAAGAATCACAAAGTTTCACCAGGCTTTGCTCTGCAGCAGCAGGAACGGTCTTGTGCCTGCAACGTGAAGCCATGGATAGGCACAATTCTCACTGAATCTGGCCTCCGTTTGAGACGTAACGACATAAACCAGCTTGCTTTTGCACGACAAGACTCCACACAGCTGTAATGGCTCTCAAGCCTGCGTGTTTTGTGTGCCTTTTCTGACTAGGCGAAAATGTTTTCTATGCAAATACCCTCGTTAGTTTAACCGAGCAGTATAGCAAGATCGGAACATGTTTCTGTAATACCCCCGCAGCCTTCAACGCACTGAACGCAAAGCTGATTGTCTTTGCACAGATGGTCTTAAAAATGTAAAGCTCCAGCACACAGCATGTGCTAAATATATCAGTCCTTTAGGGTCCAAACTGCTCATCAACTCCCATAACTTTAGGCAGGGGAAAAAATGGAATTGTAGACTCGTGTTTTCAGAGTTCTCCCATAATTTTATTATAAAATCCTTATTATATACGTGGTCATATTTTCAGTTTTAGAGAATGTAAGTACAAAAGCAAAGCGAATTTTAGAACACGGAAGGATGAAAGCACCTCCAAAAACTGCAATGTGCTGAAGCTGCTGCTGCTGTCTTGGGTAGGAATAATTAACTTTTCTGTTTGGAGTGTAAGTAACCAAATAATGCTATGTAATTGCTTATGATTTGCATTGCTTGAAATGGTATTGCTAATTTCCAGCAATGATTAGCATGTCATTTAAATAATTATTCTGCACCGTATCATTTGGACACTTCAATTGCACGCACATCTACTGTGAAATTCCTAGAGGTGTTCTCAACATTTTGAGTTATTTGTAGGCTATACCATACCTTCGCTGTTTCAGTGTTTTGGGAAATTAACAGCAGAGAAGTTAATAATGTTTAAATGTTTAAATAACAAACTTAACCCCCAAGAATGTTTAAAATCTCACTATCGTAAGAGTTCACCAGTCTGATTTTATTTACAATTCCTTATCTTAGCCCCCTCTAAAAAAAACCTCATTATCTCAACGGCAGCCTAGGCCTAACATGGCGAAAATTTGCCTGTCTTTGGGTTGAGTTTTGCCTTCACGCACTTGGAGCCCCGGAAAGGTTTTCTCGCATTTTTTACGGCGGCGCTCGCGCTGCTGCCCGGCGCGTCTCTGCTTGCAGCAGTCGGTGCCTGGGCTGCCGGGCTGCCCCAAAGGGAAGGGAATTCGGCAGCCAGTCTGACGGCACAGCTTTTCTACAGAGACGTGGCCGCTGCTGGAAGAGCTCAGCTCAACAAACGTCCTTTCTCTTTGGTTGATTCTGAGAAAGCTCCTGGCATGCTCTCTTGAATAAACCCTCATTCAGCACGTGGAAAAACAGTGACAACGTGACAGTTCTTGAGTAACTATTACCGAACACGGCGCAATACCCTGCTTTTTACAACTCCCTCGTCTTTCAAGCAAGCTATCGTTCTAGAAAGGTCACGCAGAAGGGAGCCCGAACACGGTGTGTTGCCTTTCAGCAGCCAACTGCTAACGGGCAGCTCACGGCCAGCACGCGCAAAACTGAGCGAAGACTGCGGGAAAGGAGCCGCGGATTTTAATCACGTACCTTTTCCTGGAGGAAAAGTCGTTGATACTGGCTCGCGGTGGGGAGCAGCGGTTTATCTTGCCCTGGCAGAGACCACTTCCAAAGACCCTTTGTGCACTGCACGTTTTTCCCATGGTTACCCTGTTCAGAGCAGAGGATGGATTTGCAAGCGAGGTACCTCTCCATCCTGCCCCTTCACAGCTTCTCTTCGTGGCACCCTACCTATAAGAAACTTCCTGTCATCACTTTTGAAGCATTTTTCTGCAGCATTATGTTTTCTAAATGTGTATTGCTGTGGCACGAGTCACTGCTGTCAAACGCTTGTTCGGAATGCAGCAGACTGGGAGTAGTTCTTTCCTTCATCTAAACCGTTTGTTTGCAGTATGGAGCTGGGCATTGCCCGTGCCCGGGAACCTGGCCATCAATCGGAAATGGTTCCGCCATGCAGAGACTCAGCCAACACAAAGCATCCTGAGAAGGGCCACAGTGGCTTCTGCTGGGAGCTGCCGACTTGTTAAGTGGTTTTTTTCAGGTAATTTATGAGTTTCAGCAGAAAGTCTGTTTGGGAGTTAGCAGCCCAGAGAAGGAAGGGTGGGAGTGGCAGATGAGCAATGAAATGGACTGGGGCTAGTGCAGCCAGTTCATAGATACATTTTATCTTTAGTTCATAGATTTATTTTGTGTGCATGAACTTTGGGTAACTAACGCTTTTTAAACCACTAAAAAATATATGCTCAGTCAATTCATTCAACTATGAAGAGCTCTGAAATTCTCTACTTTTCATTCCATTGCCACCCACATTACAGATGTCATCCTAAAATCATAAATAGCACTTGGGTTTTTTGCTTTATTTCTAGTATTTACATGACAAACCTTAATGTCATTGATCTTATTTTAAAGACAGCAAAAAATCACACATCCATATGTCAGCGTTTTAACATTGACTGACTGGCAGTAAACCAAGAAGGATACCCATGTACATTTTTTATGGTATAGTAGATAGAAGCAATCATTAGGAGGTCTGAGAGCATTTGCCTTGATTTATTAGAAATAATACAAGTCATCCACTTCAAACACTGGAAGCTATGAAATGAACTGTACAGAAAGACAAAACCTTTTATATTCTTGGAATTTGCCCTGATTCTAGCAATTAATACTCAGCTACTGATGAAGCGAGGGTACTTCTACTCTTACACATGAATAAATGAAGTTGAGATTACTATTTCTTTCAGGTGTGACCCGCATATTTCCAGAGCCTCAGGCTGTCCTGCCCTGGCTTTCTGAAGCAGTTTGCAAGCCCTTAAAAATGCGACCATCTTCAGACCGGGGTAAGGAAGGAAGGAAGGAAAAGGGATCCGTAAGGAAGACAGAAATATAGGGCTACCCCGCGCTTACTGACCTCTTTGTGCAGACATCACTGCACCCAGACGCAGGCAGACTGAGGAGGTGGCTTGCCTGGCCCTCTCCCTCATCCCTCTTCAGAATGGAGTCATCGTTGATCCTTCACCTCTAATAACTCATAGCAGGAGCAATTTTCTGCCATGCCTCACTCTCAGAGCAAACATTTTGCTGTTGAAACGTATTTAACTATCACCAAATGGCAGGCTTTTTCAATATTTTTTGCAGGACAGAAACATGGCCATACTCTGTCTTCTCCCTTTAATGCAAACTCTATCAACTGTCTGTACAACTATTTTAATAATCTTTAACTAGTTTAGCAAAAATATTGCCTCTGCATCAAATTGCTGAATATCAGATGTGATCCGAGAGGCGACCGACCACACCTGACAGGAGCTGCTGCACCCTCTGACTGGGAGGGTGGATGTTACGGCAGCATTTACAGTGCTACAGCCTGACCTCTGGCCCTTGCACGGACACTGTACAAGTCAACAAGGCTTGAGACATCCATTGATTGTTTCAGAGAAGACACCCATGCCCACCCTGCTATCTCTATTTATTTGTGCTCATTTGGGGAATATGCATTCTTTTGAAAGACACTGGCAGCACCTACAGCACTTTAACTATGATTGTTCACCGACCACCAAGGATCATCCGTCTGGTTGGCAACTTTCCTGGCAATGGATGAAGAGAAAACCATGTTTTAACTCCCTCCTTTAGCAGTTATGAGATCTCTAGCAGTGCAAGGGTTGATAGAAGGTACAGTCCTCGGGTGCTTTCTTGCATTAGCATCTACATACATTGGGTAAAAATATTTCTCTGAGATTACGGGATGAGGTTTCTGAGGGCAGCAGCGTTTCCAGAGTGGAAACGCTGAAGTGGCCCTAAAAAAATTTCTCCCAAATATGGTATTTTTCTCTCTACATGAAAATCAGTCAGTATAGATCACATCTCCCAAAATGAGATATACGATGATTTCTAGCATGAAGATTGAATTGCCTCTTCTGCTGTTGATAAAATAATCCAAAGGTCTCTTTTAAAGTAACTGCCAAACCAAGTTTTTTTCACTGATTTTATAATCTGCATATGAAAGACTTGATCTGGAATGGAACCTCAGCCTGCCTCCCGATTATATTCCCTCAGGTCTAAAAGTGGAAAAATTATGCACGCAGGGCCTGATTCTGTACTCGCTAAGGAAGGTGCAAGTAGGGCAACTGCAATGAATCCAGTGGAAATCTTCCAAACTGGCATTCACCAGTGGGAGTACAAATTTAGTCCACATTTTTGTGAGGAAAGCAATCGTGAACAAAAAAATGGCAACTGAATGCATTTGCAATTATTCTTACTCCTAAAACTCAGGAACCATATACTCTTCAATTAAAGTAATTCAGATTTCAAATTAGGATGAAGGAATCTCCTTCTTGAGTCGGCTAGAACTGCATTTTTAGCTAATTGGAGAGTTTTCTCTCCAAATGTAACATCCTGAGTTCTCACCCCCACCAGAAAGACATCCCAGTTGTTAGTTGTTTTTGTTCCGAAATATTTAATATCTAATCAACCCATTAGAAACAAGCTTCTCATCTTTCCTTCCAATATTATGAAAATGAGTGGGCCAGCAGAACAGACTATGCAGCAGGAGTATGCCAAGCAACAAATCAGATATCCCTTTCCTTCTAGAGTTACAGTCACCCTTGGCGGGGTGAGTTTCGGAGTTGGCAGCATCCCTTCTGGCAGTCTCCGTCCCCTTGTAATGCTGGAGATCCGTTCGCCGTGTCTGAGTCGCTTGGCTTGTTCGGCAGAGTCAATTAGGCCGCTATTGTATTCCCTCTAAGCCGCCTCTTCCAGAGGTTGTGGAGTCCTGATCCGTGGGGTTTCCTTCGTATGGAAGCTCTTCCCAACCCCTGGTGCTTCTTGCTCTTCCCTGAATGCTTTCCTTCCTAGAGAAGAGGCACCAGAAGCATGCACAGTGCTCAGTGCGCAACGGACACAGTGGCAGAACGATGTTTTAATTGTTCCTAATTTACCCCTAATGCTTGGTTTGCTTTTCTGACTGATACCTCTTTTAAAAGCAGAGGCTGGGCTCGGTTGCAGAGATCCAGGTAGGGAATGCAGAGGCTTCCAAGAGGTGGGGAGAGCAGGGGGTGGCGAGGGTGGCATGCAGCCCTGCCACGCCAGAGGCAACACAATTTCTATGTCCCCTTACAAGCTACCTTAGCTTAGGTGAAGCTTATGAAGTTTATTCTCCCCTACGCAGGCACTCCTTGAGCACAAAACTGAGATACATCTACAACAGAAGATAATACTATTTGGAACTAAGCTCGAGCCCCGAGAATTTGACGGTCCCTTAGGTTTCAGCTAGCTATAGGTCAGGTTTTAGGTTCATGTCAAATGATTTTTAAACTTGTTATTTCTTGTGAGAAGATGCTAAAGTTTGTCTAAAAAAATAAAAAACTCCCATGTGTGCTCACTTCAAAACAAAAAAAAATTAGTATCTGAATATATGCAATAGTATGACTGCAAAAATCCCCAAATCCTTCATCTGTTTCTCATTCTGAATAAAATTGATTTAAGCACATATACATAATATTGTGGTCTGAGCAATATAGTTGTTTCCAAGCTGTCTTTAAAAACTATGGCCCTGTCATTATCAAGGATAAAAACTTGTCCCCTTCGAAGCTGATGAAAAAATTCTTACCAACTTCACTGGATCAGGATTTTACTTCAAGAGATAACCATCCCTATTTTAACTCAATGTTACCAATGATATGCTGTAATAAAAGCAGTAACTTAAATGTGTACTGTGTATTTTAAACAGAGCTCCCGAAGCACCAAATAATCTTTTCAAGTGATTTTGGAATAGATTTTCTTTCTCAGTACAATGCAAGGACAATTTATGCAGCAGAAAGTAACTGCCCGGAAGCAAATAGCCATGCTGGTATTCACTAATTACTCTAATCACCATTATTAGTAATTATGAATACTAGCGGTATTGTCCCACAGAGCTGCTTTAATGTGGCCAGCATAGCCATAAGACTTAGCCAATTTTAAGCCCCAAGGTGCCACATGAGGCACAGCAGTCCTGCATCCCAAAACACCCTGCTCCGCAGAGATGTGTCTCCCTGCGGAGGCTGCCGAGGCAGCATGTGGCACCAAGCAAGTCCAAACAGGCTCTGCCAGCCCCACACTGCCACCTAAATCAGCCTCCAGCGTCGAACGCAATTTTCACTATTACTGTGACGAGCAGAAAACACAGTGCTGGCCAAAACAAAGGGCTTCTCTGAGGTTTTCTCTCTTTTTCTCTTTTTAGCTTGGTCCTTTTGGAAAAAAAAAACAGTTAAATCAGTGCAATTCCTGGTTTCTTTTCTCAATTATATCACCAGGAAAGGGTTTGAAGAAGTGCTGTTTGCTTACTAGAAGGCAAATTCTATAAAAATACATTTGTTCCTAAAGCGACCTGGAAGACTGCACCAATTTAAATACTGTTTTCTATGAGATTAATTAAACCACTGCAAACACCCAGGGCAGCGCTACCCTAACACAGAAACACAGTTCCTGCTCCAGGGAGCCAATAATAAAGTGCCATACAGGAGGGAGGCGCGGGCTCCTTTGGCTGCGTTTCGCCGTACTGCACAGCCCAAGGGACCCAGCACGGCACTGGAGCCCCAACGATTGATCCCGACGCTCCAGTTAGCTAGATTGAACATAGGTCTGCATGGGCAGCGCTGGAGTCACCTCTGCCTGATCTGCAGAGTTAGCCCACGTCTGCCATCGGCTTAAATAACATTTCTGAGATAGGTTTGCTCTGGATAGCAAGTCTGTGGTGATGCCCCTTGTTGCGGTTGAACCTTGGCTATTTGAGAAGGATATTGCACTAACAAACATAACCTCACAATTTTAAACGGTTCTTCATCTTTTCCTAACCAAAGCTCATAATGCAGTTACCTGTTTGGAACATGGTGAAACATGGTGAAAACACAGGATTATGGAAAATAAATGGATGGGAATCATTTCTGATCAGAAATTATGTAGTCATCTCTAGCTTTAAGCCTGAATCGTCACCCTTGTATTGCCAATAAACCTGTTGTACAATTTAGCATCAGACTGATGCCAACGAGGGTGTGGGGCTCCAGGTCAACACTGGTTGAGGAAGAGAAGCTTAAAGCTTAACCTAGAAGAAAAGAAAAAGCGGAGACCTGGCCAGCAGAGGTATTCACCCCTGGTCAGTGAGGGCGGCACTGTCTTTCACACATTCCTCATTGCCTGAGACAACTGAAGTGGGATGACAGTTAGCAGCTACAACACAATAAAGTGTATTTTTAGGGGAGATGGGTGTCAAATACGGTACCTCTGCATCTGTTTACCTCTGCATCTTTCCCATGACATGTTCCTAAGAGAACAACACATCTCCTGTATGGCTGTGACTGATGTGGAAATATCATCATTGTAATCCTTCTTCTCTCCTTTTTCAGCTACCTGGAAAAGCCTGCAACTAATACTGAAAATTAACGTTCTTTTCTGTACTGAATGCAACAGACCGCGCATGCAATAGCTTTTACAGTAGTTCCAAGACAGAAAAGGTAAAAAAGCACTTTAATTATAAATTATTCAGAAATACATTACATGAAATAAATTAACGTGAAGAAAGCAGAAGATGACGTTGCAGCATCCTACAATACAATGATAGGGCATAAAAACAACACACAGCTTTTGCCACCCCTCAAAAGTGAGTGGAAATGGGGTTGGAGGAGAAATTCTGGTAAATGAATTTGAGTGGAAGGATGAAAAGCAAGAGAGTTCTCTTTTTCTAAACATTTAACAGATGAACTCTGGGCTTAGCTACTTAATGCACTCTAGAAAGTCATACAATAAGCAGACTTTTATAAAAGTAAAAAACTCTTGATATTAAAGTATCATCAAAAAGCTTCTGACATCAACCATAATAGTATGTTAAACCACAAGGACTTATCCAAAGAGCTGTCTGACTCCAATGACCTGCGCATCTGTCCTAAACAAGCTACTTAATCATTGAAATTAATAGAAAACGTAAGCATTAAAAAGGGGAGTTTAACTTTTTTACTGTGAACGGTCTAGCATCTGATCCATTCCTGTCCTGCGTATCCATTGAGAGAACTTTCTTCCTACCTATCAATAAAAAGCAAGATGTCAAATTTCATTAAACATACCTATGGTACAGCAACACAGAAATGCTGAAGAATTAAACGAGCTAAACAAGACATTATTGCTGCAGGGATGTAGGCCAGCATGTCCCTTGTGAAAAACGGAAGGATTCTTCTACGACGCTTTGGGGTTGGCTCATCGGTGAGTTCATTTTACACTCCCACAGCTCTTCTTAGATCAAGTCTTACACCAGTATAAAACTGGCATGCTGCACTGGGTAAATCAGGCCCAATAGTTAAAATGCTAAAAATCAATTCTTACCAGCCACAGGATGATTATTTTAAGTGGAAAAATGTGTATGTCATAAGGGTTGTTTGCCACTTTTGCTCAGAATTTGTAACACAACTTCTTCTGAACAACGTCCAAAGTCTCCAATAATGGTTCAGCCAAAAGTCAGCCCTCAGAATCGGCTCAGTTGCATTTCAAGTTAGTTTTTTACAATAACTAATACATCTTTTCCACTAAAGAACAGTCCCTACAAGCTGACAAAACTAAGAACAAATGATCATTGTAATTAAAGTGACTGAAAGAGAGAATACATCCGGACCTTCAGAAATACAGTAACTCTTCCAAAATCTGAAGAAATTTCTCTCCAATCCCAGCCTAGGAAGCCTTTAAATGCAACATGAAGATGTTTTCCAGTACTCATGGTCCCAAGTCCTCCTCTTGTGCAGAGTCATGGATTCAGTCACCAGAGGACTCCAGCCAAGAAGCCACCTTTAACTCCAGGCCAGGCATGTGGCTGGTCCAAGCGATTGAGGAGCCAGGGTAGCACCACGTCGCAGGGCATAGGAGCGTGGGTTGCGCAGACGCACACCCTGCCCTGTGAATCTCCAAAGCCCCAGAGAGCTACAGCTGAGCACGGTCCTACACAGATAAGGCTGCCCAGGGATACAAGAACGCACGTTGCCAATGCAGGCTTTCAAGCCTTGCTCCGGACTCTAACATCCCATTACACACATGACACAATGCTGGACTAAGACAAAAGGACTGAATCATTAATGGCTGTTCCGTAGTGTACATAAATCACCGCTGCTGTGGTCCCAGCCTCATTTCCTCCCCTGACCACAGCCACCAGCGTTTTTCCTTGCGCTGGCTGCAGACCTCATGCACCCAGGCAGCAACCTGCTTTGCAGAAAAACTAAGAAGAAAGTAAACAGTGTTCAGTGGGATCGTCTCCACGGACTGACTTGCTGCGTCGTCACTTGAGCTCCTGCGCTAGCAAAAGGGTAAGAGCCCACAAGTGCCACTAGACACACCAAGAGGTAAATAGGAGCTGCACCCTTCCACAGAAAAAAGCAGCTTTTCACCAGGCGTGGGGACCTCACGGCTTCCATGTTCTATTAAATAATATTCCATTAAATAATATTCTATTCAATAATATTCTCTAGGAACCGCACGGCACAAGATAACCTTGCTTGTGCAGGATCTAATCATACAGCATTGTCTTCACAGGGGTAATTATGAGCAAAGAAGTTTCTGTGATTACACACCAGTTCTTCTCATTCTTAGTGTTATCAAAAAATGTAAACTTCATCCTAATTTTGTATTCAGCATTTTTATTTTTTATTATCATTACTATTATTTTTCAGTTATGCTCAACTTTACCATCTATTCTGTGTAGTTTTCATGCCCGAATTACAGGGAGCTTTCCCAATGCTGACTTTCATACACTCATTAGGTGGAATTTCAGTTGACCTCAAGGCAGATACACAACAGATAAGAAAATTCAGAACACAAAAGACAGAGGCAAAGCAGTTTGATCTAGAAAGGCAACTGATGTATCTGGACCTTATTAAAGCATTTGATACAGTGCCTCAAAAAATTTTACTTGAAAAATTAATTCAGATTTTCTTGGATCAAAGGGCTTTCACGTGTTTTGAAAATTAATTGGAAGTTGTAGGGTTATGAAAATTGCAATAATATTAAGTGGAAGGGCAGTGCCTGGGATAATTTGACACACATCTTTTAACAATGAACTAATTAAATGGGAAGATGACACTAAACTGGGAAACAGTAGCAAGCAAAAAAAAAAAAGGGGGGGGGGGGGGAGCAAAACAAACCACCAGAAACCTACATTTAAGAATTTAAGAATACCTGAGTATATAAGATGTATAAGATTAGTTTTAGTGGAAAAAATGGAAGATACCAGAGTTAGACGAAAACAGTCCAAATTTATCAGGGGCAATATGCAGCACGGGGAAAATAATAACACTGAAGAAGTCCTCCAAGCAACAGGGGCAGATTAGCTCTGAGGTTGCAAACCAAAGTGGGCTTTTAAAAAGGGGTGATTTTTGACTCCACAGGCTGAAGTGGCTGTGCCCTATGGACAGGGGCAGCAAAAGTAATTTCCTTTCTCCTTTTCAGAGACTGAGCCTAGATTTTTAACAGACTTTAGATCATCTCCTAGAATAAATTCAAAAAGGATCTGACTCCCTGTACAGAGAATGTTCCTACTTTTCTCCGTATGACCTTACCCCATTATTTCAGTTTATGCTAAGCTGAAAAACTTTAAGGAAGTTCCCTCTTTTGCTAGTTTTATTGTTCAAGGACTCATGGACAATATTCAGACCTGCCACCAGAATTCAGAAATACATGGCTTTTCATCTTTCCAAAAAGCCATTCTTTATAAACAATTAACAGTTTCCCCATTTTGTCTGGCTCTTCAGAAATGCTCAGGTCTCAGAAACAATGTAAATCCTAGCACAGCCAAGTAAAAGAAGGGATCCCACACTGGGGAGGAGAGGGCGCTCGCCCTAGCATTTGCAGCGAAGCACACTGGTACAGCATGTCACCGGGCAGAGGAGGAGAAGATGCCCGAGCTGAGGCAGCTCTCAGTCCAGAGCTCTTCCCCAAGATGAAGCTCTTGGAACACGGCAGGGCTGTGCAGTGTGCCTGTAACATTGGCCTTATCTGCCTAGAGCCATCCCTGCCCCTAAGGGCATTCCCAGAACTATGAAGAGAAATAATTATTTTTATGGCCTGTGCAATGCACGAAGATAACGGAGTTACTCCACATTTCCCTGATGTGACAAAACAGAATTTGAATTAGTGAAACCTATCAGGTTGTTTAACATCATTACATTGGAGGTGATGAACATGTTATTGTTTCGATTGTTTTCAGTTAAACTGGGCAAAAGCTCTCAATCTTGTAACGCAGTGCCAGGATGTCAATAAAAACATCAGTAGCTCCTTCTGCCCCTGGCTTCCAGAATGAAATACCTTTTATTTTCACTGTGCCTAATGAAAGGGTATCACCCTGCACAAAAGGGTCTTCCCAAAGAGAAGCAAAACCTACATGAACCCTGAGAGCTACAACGTACTCAGCAGACGCCAACCTGCCACGGCACGGGCCTTCCCGGATTGACCCCGCATGTTACGTCAGCCGTAAGTGC
>NW_010534721.1:0-1342 GCF_000687285.1 Phaethon lepturus | reverse complement strand
CACTGGAATTTTACATTTTTTTAAAAAATATTTTTCCCTCAATCAGCTTTTTGTTATAATTTTTGCAAGGAGCCACGTTCGGCTTATGGCCTCTGATGGGATTTACTCTCGGGGAAAGAAGCTTTTTCCTTAAAAGACACACCCCCCATGCGCTCCCCTATCCCTTTTTCCTTTTTGTTTTTAATTTTAATTTTTTTTAATTTATTTGCCGGGATTCTCCAGACCTAAAAAATTTTTTTTTTTTTTTTTGACGCGTTTTCTCTTTTCTTTTCCAGGACTCTGCAGTGGTGGGTTAAGTCTTTGTAGCTGTTGTTGTTATTGTTGCAAAATAACCTGTAAGTCTGTAAATACTCTGCTTGTATGGAAATGTCAGACTGTGCTGGGGATGCAAAACCGCGTTGGCTTTTCTGGAAGGGGTTTTATTTCGGCACTTTTCGCCTATGGCCGGGGCAAAGGCCTTTGCTGGGAGGCGTGGGGCGGCGGAATAACCTAAAGCCTTTGCCACCCAGACGTCGGATGGGTTTTGCAAGGGGAGTGCGGAGGGAGGGGGCCTGTCACCCCAGCCTTTTCCCGGTCCCGTATGGAAATGTATCGCCCTGTATGTAAATCTGTCGAGATTTCTGCCTCTCTATCCCCCAGCCTTGCGTATTTATTTCGAGCGGGCCTGCTGCGAGGGTTCGTCTCGGGGCGGGAGGTGGATCAGCAGATCGCAAATCTCATTTTTCTTTCCCCCTCGGTTTTTTGGGCTGCGAGGTGCCAAGGCCGCTCGGCGTGGCGGGGAGCGGTGGGAGGGCACGCTCCGGACTGCGATGGCATTCCCAGGCCGTTGCAATTAATAGAAATTTGTTTACGAGAATTAAGCACCGCAGGTCACGGTGCCCTCGCTCCACTAATGCAATGGCTCAGAGCTACCGATTCAGCCACCGCCGAGCCCCGCGGAGCGGCCGCCTTGGACACGGAGTCCCCGGGTGCTGCTTTTCTTTTGATTTCTCAGCTGAGCTCTTGAACCGAAACGCTTTAAAGCGAGGAGGGCGCGTGTGTGTGTGTGAAAAATTAGGAAGAAAGACTTTCTGCTAATCCGACTCATCTTATCATTAAAAATAGCCCGGTGGCAAGACAGGGATGGTACTCCCGAGACACTTGAGATGGTACAGATGTGCTGGAGAGACGGCTTTCCTGTAGTTAAAAAGCAATATATAATTCCCAGTGAGCGAGCGCAGCTCGAGCTGTGCGGCTCCGATCCCGGCCCCGAGCAGGGAGGGGGCTCCCCGGGTGTCTGCAAGTGGCCGAAAGAGGAACAGACCCAATAATACAAACTCTGCTCCGGGATTTTGATCCCCCC
>NW_010534720.1:6210-10901 GCF_000687285.1 Phaethon lepturus | reverse complement strand
CGTGCCGCGCCACGCCGTGCCGTGCTGGAGCCGTGCGGCGGAGCTGGCCCCAAAGCTGACTGATCACCAAATCCAAAAGGCAGGAGATGAGAAGCAGGACAGGAAAGAAGAGGAGAAAACAAGAGGGTGAAGTCATGTTTTAGGGAAGGGCTAATGGAGAGCAGCCAAGCCCGAGTGCTTCCAGCCAGCTTCCTGACACAGGATTTGGAGGAATTCTGCAGTTTTGCGGCACAAATAGGTGCCCTGCACCCTGAATCTTCCACTCTTCCCAGGGATAGGCCCAGGAATTAACTGTTCCCTGGAACAAAGTCTATTTTTCAACAAGGCTTTGCTGAAGAAACAGGTTTTCAGCAAGGAAAAGGAAAAAAAAAAGATAGATTCTGGCTTGTCTGGAGCAAGGGAGGGAAGGGCTTGGTTATGGGGGAGTTGTATTTAATTTTATCCAGTTTGTTAATACAGCTTCTACCAAGCGTAGCAACAGGCCCCGGATCATTCTCCCAGACCTGTTGCAGTCCTGTGCGTGCAGATTTTCTTGCCTGGCTTTCCGGCGGTTCAGGAGAAGCCCTAAAAAGTTTCTTCCAAGCCCAAGTGAGCATGAACCAGGCGCTCAGCCCAGCCTGCCGGTGAATTTTGTGATGGTTTTCATGCTCCATCACACCTAAATCCCCCACTGCAGCGCTTGGGGCCAACCTTCTTTGGGTTCAGCCCTATATTTCTTTGGGAATGAGCTTTCGAGGAGAAAGCTCACCCGCCCGTGCCCGGCTCCATGAGGCTGTGCGACGCCCAACGCGGCGTGGCATCGTTGCCTTTGCTGCCAGCATAGGCTACGGACCCAGCAGCGGGCAACTGGGTGACTTGGACCCAGCTGAACAACCCTGGGTGAGCTCTGGGCTAATCTGAGCTGCTGGACTCGGCACATTTAAGACTTGTCGGCTGTTTTCCGAGGCAGATGCGCCCTTCCCTCTTCTCACCCATCATCTCTCAGCTCTCTGACATGGCTGACGGATTTGCAGACCCGTTCCCCCCGTATCCGGGCAGAACGCCCGTGTTTTAACTGGCATCACCGTTTGCATTAGGTGGAGATTTTTCTAGGGAGCACAGGAAAGTAATTTCCCCCTGTGCAGTGGGTTCGTGCTAAAGGAAGGGGGGAGAAGCACAAAACGCCTTCATTTTTATAGCAAAAAGTGGTGGAAATTACTCCATAGCAGCAAATCTGTCCCTGTGGGTATCCTCTTTGATGTGCAAAGGAGCGGAATGTTTTAGCTGATCTCAGTATTTTTAATTCTCTTGCTGATTTAGAAGCCCTCTTTAGCTTGAGCTACCAAAGGATGGTAGATTACCCTGGAAAAGCAGTTTTGTTATTGTCTAGCTTAACCCCAGCTAGCCCTCAATTCCCTGCCATCGTTTTTGTTATGCCTTCTTTCAGCTGGGAATGAGCAAGGAGCTTTATTATAAGAAAAGGTGAGAAGCGTAATAAGAAGAGCCCATCCTGTGCCGTGCCAGAGGCAGGCACCCCAGCTGGAGAAGCCACGCCACGTGAACGCAGCACCAGGCTCCCCCGAAACCCGCTCGCGCTCTCCCATCTGGAAGGAGCTGCAGGGGCTCTCTGCTAGCACAACTTTCCTAATTCAAAAGATCTGATCAAAAGTTTTCCGACGGTCGTCTTAGTATTTCTGTAATAGGTTCATGCCTACGACAGCTTTGGCAGTTCAGTCAAGTCGTGGTCCTTTCCCGAGCCAGGTTCTGACTCGAGTCTGCTCCTTTTTCAAGAGGAAAATGTTTTTCTTGTCGTTGGCACAGAGGAGATGGGAAAAATGAGAAAAACACGGGAGAAGGGAAGCTTCTCCTGCTTTCTTTTTTTCCCTTCCCATAGAGAAGTTTCTTTCTGCCCCTCCCATCAGTATGGAATATATTTGTTCAGTAAGAAACGAAAGAGGGGAAATTTCCTATTAAGTAAGCCCCCTACCCATTTATTTTGAAATGTTCCAAAAATATAACAAATGTCTCTCTCGTTAAGCTGTAAGAATAAATTCAGATCCTTAAAAGCCTTCCGTTGCTCCCCGCCACGTCGCTACAGTCTGTTGTGCTGCTTCTGCATTTCCCACACAAAGCTCTAACACGGTAAGGGTATTTTTGATACCAGGACCAGGCAAATGTCTCTTTACATTCTCAGAATACTAAAGATTTTTTTTTTTTTCAGCAGAAATAGTCAGTAAGGTTTACAATTAAGCAACCGAACGCTGCCTAAATTTCAGTAGATATTTGCTTCTGACATTCAATATATTGTTCACGCGCCGATTTTATGGTGCCACTAGTAAAGTGAAGAATCTTTATTCCTTATATTGAAGATTTCACTCCCTTTCCTTTGTAAGGGTAAGTCTTTATTTGCACCAAGATTGACTTTTGATGATACGGCTTGCTTACTCAGTGGATGGCTGTTTCAGATAATTGTTCTATTGCTATTAACACAAGTTCAAATGTTGTTTAATTGTGGGAATATACAGAACGTTGTTGCCGATCAGGGTCATTTGGGAGCCGAGCTGAATGCTGATAGGGTTGTAAAGGCAATGTTTATGCAGAGAGCCTCGCTCGTTCTCTTAATGTTTTATTTTTCATATCATTTTAAGATCTTAAAATAGTAGCTGTCTAGGTACGCTGAAGGGCTTAGCAAAGAGAGATCGACTGGCAGGTATCATACAGTGCAAAAGCCTCAGCTGTAATGGAGCAGTGTTTTTAAAGTAATAATATAAGGTAAAAATAATGTGCGTTTCAAGATAAAGGATGTTCTTTGGGTCGTGGGTGTTCAAACAGAGCACAACAACATCTCTATTCATCACGCTGTTTAATTCTCAGTTAAAATAGATCCCATGTAATTGTAGCTTAATCCTGGTTGAAAACTCCCTGACAATTTTCAGTAGAAACCTGAGTTTTATCGGAGAAATGTTTTCACTTTCAGGTCTGCTCTTCTTCAACATTTGGTTTGCTAAAATCATCCAGCAACAACAAAGAACGCTCAGCCGCTGTAAAATGCATCTGGAACCTGACAAACAGATTGGGGCTTCAGCCAAGAAAAAATCAGCAGCTTCCGTCAGATTTTTGTTTGCTTCAGGGCTGTAGGGGGAGGTGGCAGGTTTAATACAACAATTCATAGTTGCCGGTTGCACGGTTTGGTTTTCCAACACGTAAGTCAACACCATCTCCTGAGAATTGGAACAAAGACAAAATAAATCTACTTTCATTTAAATTTTCAGCAGAATAACACTGCTTTTTCCTGCCCGTTTCCCCTCTAAACACATGGTCTAGTTCCACCTGAAGGAAACAGCCCTTCATTACGGCGCAGTCACCATCAGACTGGCTTCCAACGCCAGGAAGCTATCCATGGCATTTTCCTGGCCTAGCTCAAAATGAGAGGGCTCAATGGAGATGATTTCAGTTTTCCTTTCATTTAATCTTCCCCTGCTTTCAAGTTTCTCACTGAGGCTCCTGGAGAGGTCCTTTTTGCCGTGAAGGAGTGGCCCGAGCAAGACCAGGAAGGTCCTGCCACCTCCTGGGTTAGTCTCAAGGGCGCGTAGAGTTACCATGAGGTGAAATGCTTTCCTCTTTTCGGACAGGGTCTAGAAAGTCTGCATCTCATTTCCCGGGCTTAATCTGCCAACATAAACTTGGGCTAGCATTGGAACTGGAAACCTCCAAGCCGTTGCAAAAAGAAACTGGGCTCAGTGTGGCTCAGATGGCATTTGTTTAGCTCCCAAAAACTCACCCCAGTTTGTCCCTAGTGGAAAACAGTTTGCTCCAAAAAACTCGCTCCAGATTTTCCCTGCAGGGAAAACCTGGCTGGGGTTGGGGTCAAGGCCATCTGCTTACACTTGAGTCTGGCCACATTGCTAAAGCTTGTGATGTGGTCCAGGATCCCGTTATACGTTTGGAGGAAGGAAGGAGAGGCAGGTACCTGAGCAGGCAGTATTTGCACGACCCGTTGAACAGGGCAGCTCTGCCAGCGCTCAGACCATGGCATCACTCGGCCATGATGGGGACTGGCCTCGTCCCATTGCATGGGGCTGAGAACCATGCGTACCCCCATCCTTCCATACCCATAGGGAAAATACTGCTTCATCCCTCTTCAAAATGGAGATCAACATCATTAGAGCATAAGAAGCCTGGTTTGCAGGCTGATGCTTCCCTGTAATTGCCTCTCCTCTCTCTGTGCTGCACAAGGACATCAGCGTCTCTCTTTAATTGTTCAGCTCCCTCACCCGCCGCATCTCTGCGGAGATAAAGGGCTTCATAAGAAACCGTCGGCCAGCATAAACCCTTCCTGCATGGCAGATAGACACCCGCTGCGCGGCACAACCCAAAACGCCCGGTTCCTATAGGACCCACCTCCCGTCTGCGCCTCCCGTGGTCTTTTCCGACCTTTCACAGCTGCTTTGTGGACGGCAGGGCTGTAGTGGGGGCTGAAGAGCAGGTGGGCAGGAGGACCAGCAGTGGCCCCCGCTATTGAGCCGGCGGGGCTGTCGCGGGGCCCCGGGCGCCCATTGATGCTCATTCCCTGCCAGTCCCTGCGGTCACTGGCCCGTGGCTGGAGTCGGAGCTGCTGCACGACGGTTGTGGGCTGTAACTGGCTGAGCGCTTGGCTGACCCGTTCAGCGCCGCTGAATGGCGGAACGTCCGCCACCTTTCGCTCGCGCCAG
>NW_010534720.1:0-6144 GCF_000687285.1 Phaethon lepturus | reverse complement strand
GTTCCCCAGGTCTGCTCGGAGGCTTGGAGCCGCTGGTGGATGGGCACCACCTCTGGGCATCCCTCGGCCGTGGCATTGCCTGTCCTGACTCCAGCAGAGAGCGGGGTCTTATCTGCTGCTCGGTCTGCCTCTTGCTCCCCCCAGCTCCAGGTACCCCCACTGCCTCAGGAGAACACGGTGGAAGGGCAGAGGAAGACTGTGGAAAAGAAAGTCCACCCCATCTTCCACAGCCCTGCAAGCTTCATCTCGCCGGCCGGTACCACCAGCAGCAGATGAGTTGGGCTGACGGGGTGCAGCAGAGCACTTAATTCAGTGCTCTCTTTCCTTCTCCCCACCTTCATCTCAAATAGCAATGGCCCAGACAGCAGTGCAGCGCGGATGTGCACGTGCCTGGGCCAAGTCCTGGTCAGCTTGTCCCTGCCTCCAGGTGATGCCAGCATGACTCCTCACGTGCTCTCCGAGGAGGCACTTGCCAAGCTTGCTTCCTCACAGCCCAGCTGTGTGCAGTGGGCCTTCTGCCTTTGGGCTCAGCTGGAGGAGGGCTTCATCCGGAGGGATGGGTGGTTCTGGTGCACCCAAGCCTACAGAGCAGATATTAAGAGGAGTCCTGGTCAGAAGTCCCAGGCTACTGGAGCTAATGTCTATTTGTGGGCTACATCGGAAGGTCTCCTTGCCTGTCTTGATGAGTGTGGAGTGGCTGGTGGACTTTAGCAGGCAGGCAAGGACCAGCAAAGCAGCCATGGTGCCATGGCCTTGGTACGCCTTCATTGCTCTGACCGTCCTCAGCTGGGGTCTCTGCCCATGCACCCTCTGCCAGTGGCCCAGCAGCTACATTTAAGCTCCGTTTGCCTGATCTGGAGCTACCTCTGATGTGCCCAGCAGCTGAGCTGGGACATGTCAAGGTTGCAGGACTGCCACCCAGCCTGGGGACAGGGCCAGCGTGGCCTTGGGGCCACCGCGGAGGCTGCTGGAGCTGGTGTTTGCAGCAGGAGCTTGTGCTGGTCTTGGATTTCCAACCACCGGCAAAAGATTGCGGGTCTTGGCCAGGGGAGGAGAGAAGGTGTCATTTCTTGTCTTAGAAGCGTGTAAACAAGATGAAACCCCCGTGAATTGAGGAATGCTGATTGGGTTTATCTGCATGATGAAGGTAGGAACTTATTTCACAGTGCTAAGTGATACAGGTAATATTTCCAAAACAGCATCTCCAATTTTGAAATCCAATTAGGGTTGCTAAGTAACAACATAGTTAACCAGCCAATATTTGCTAAACCCGGGCTTTTGCGAGCAAGGAAACAGCTTCAACAAATTGCCCTAACAATATATAAATACATTAATATTAAACCAAAACAAAAATATGTAGTTTGCTGCAACACAAAACCTTTTAAGACCGACTGCGAGGAATTCTCTTGTTATCTGTGTGATTTCAGAAGCTGTTTTAGTACTTTCCACTTTCCTGGCTTGGGGGGTCTGTACTTAAACGACTGTGTTGGTGGGATGGGTAAGGAATCTGTAGACGTAGTTTACAAGGTAATATGTAACCTTATTGATGAGTGCGTATCTTACATGCCTGAATTGAGGGTCTGAAAAATAATTCTGATGAAAAATAGTTGCTTGAGAATGCTCTTTAATTGTCAGCTCCTTCAGCATAACCGATCTCCTTGCAAAAGTTACTGCAAGTGTTACGAAAACAGGTTGTTTTTCAAGCCCGTTCTCGGCAGACACATGCATTGATCTAAAAATTCCCTGTTTAGCACTGTTCTGTTCAAAACACAGCGCTCTGAGGAGCTCCAATGGCCCTTACCTGCCCAGCCTCCTGCAGCGCTGCGTAGTCGGCGCAGCTCCAGGCTTGCGTGGGACAACGGCACACCCCACCAGGAGGCCCAAACGTGGGACCAGTGCTCTTGCTCCAAAACACCACGGGTGTTTCGTGCAGCAGCATGAACCCAGAGTCAGAGGGCAGCCCTCACCACCCCAAAGCCTGCCTGTCCCTGCAGCTGTGTTGGCACGATGCAGAAACCTGGGGCTGAGCATCTGGGGTTTTATTTTGACTCCAACTTCACGTTGTAAGCACTCTGTGGCCTTCCTGTTTGGTAGGATTCCAGACTGGCCTAGGGGTTTGGATAGGACTTGTGAAAGGCTCTTCTCCATTTCTGTTCTGATAGAAAAGCAGGATTTCTCCAACAGAGCTGATCTGGGGCAGAGACCCCCCCCCCTCCTGCAGTGAGGATCCTTTCTTTTCTCATTCAGTGGCTTTCGGACTTAAACTTTGGTCTCTTCTGAGTGCTGGGGGGGAGATGCTCCATGGGGGTCTGCACCACTGCTGTACACCCCTGGGTCTTGCAGCCCACGTTCCCTGTCCGGCCGTGTCCGGCTCTACCATCCCATGATGGAAGGGAAGTGCCGCTTGTGACGGGTAGCAGAACTCTCCCAGCACTAACGGTTTGCGGCAGAAGGCAGCGAGATCGGTATTTTCCTGGCTGGCAAGGCTCCGAGACGCAGATAAGCTCTCCACCCTTGGCTTCTGTGGCTGCTTCAATGGCTGAGCCACGCTTGCAGCCATCAAAGATCCTTGTCATGCTGAAGAGGCCTCTTCTTTCTCCCTGCTTTATTCTCCCCTGGCTTTGTCCTGACTCTGTAGGCTAGCAATCCTCTTGCATGTCTTAGGCTCCTTTGGGTCCCCACACGAATGGAAGTCCAAGACAACGGCCTTTGGTTGATGTGGAGGGCATGTTAATGTGCCCTCCGCGAGGAAGCCTGCTGCTTTGGTTTCATGAATGTTCATCCCAGCAAATTGCTCTGTCTCTGTTCAAGGATCTTTGTAAATATATGGACTAGAAATGGCAGGAGCTGCAGACTAGCATTTTTTTTTACCAAAGAAAGATTATATTTCAAGACTTCCTCCTTTATATCAAAGGGTAGCAGAAAATCTTTCTTAGATCGACCTATCCTGAAGCAGAGGTCCAACGTCGCTACCAGCTTCCTGCGTATTTGTGCAGTGCTGTGTATTTGTTCTCTATAGCATCTTAGCTGGAGGTGGGGCTTCAAAATTCCCTTTTTGAAAGGTTTTTCCACCTCCAGCACTGAACCATGCGGAAAATGACCCTTCAGATATGCGGAGCACGCGACTGTGTGCTGTAGAAGGCTCCTGGTTTGGCTCATGCCCGCTGCAGTAACTTCTTTGCAGCCCAGGGACCACCTGCCCAGGCTGCCTTCCCCGGAGAGGGGCTGGGGAGAGATGGGAGCAGGTGCTTAAATGCATGGAAAGAACCAGCTGAAAAACATCTATGTTTCCAGCTGTCTTCCAGCATCCCTTTGATGAGGAGTGTTGGGGGGAGAACCCCAACATGATGGTAGGGGCTGAGGATCGTATTGCTCCTGATCCAAGTAGCTCCTGTGAAGTTTTCCAGAAACTTGGGGAAATTGGACAGATATGCCACTGGAAGACCTCTAAGGCCAGGGACTCCAGGCTGATCAGTGATACTCCAGCTTCTCCAGCTCATTCCTGTAGCCAGTGGCTGCTTTCCAGCATCTGAAGCCTCTGGCCTTGGGCTACTTGTAGGCTAATGCCATGGTCGGATAAGCTTCCAGAAGCTGACGTGGTGCTTGGAAGCATCTCTGCTAGCAAACTGACTTGATTCCTGACTATCTACATCACATTGGCTCCATCCTTAAGTAAATTAAAGCATTTCTGTAGCAAGGGAGTGGGAACAGTGTGGACTATCCCTGAGTCTGCCCAGACCCACAGCCGCCTCCTGCTACAGAGGTGAGTACGGTTTGGTGCAGTGGAGGAGCGGAGCAGTGTCCTAGCGGACCCACGGCATTTGCACGGTCAAAAACCAGTGCCCAGGTGTCACTGCTGGCCAGTTTGTTGCCATGACATGCATGCAGCCAGGGACCCCAGAGATTAGAGCATCAGTCTTGCCCAAAGTCAGCAGCGATACAAAGCATCGTGCCAGCCAGCTGAGACTGGATATAATGGAAGTAATGAACAGTGCAGCTTCAAATTAAAATAAAGCTAATGGAAAGGGCAAAGACCTTAACTGTCACTCTGATGCATCTCCACAGAGTTTGCTTATACTATGCTGAGCTCACCAACTCTGGGTAGCGTGACCCTTTGGGTCTGAGGCTGGTGTGCCATTCTAATGATGCATACCTACCCCTCCCAAGGGGAGCGGGGTGAAGGGCTTGAGGAATGAAGACTCGAGGGCAGACACCTTTATTTAATACACCATGACAATGCATAACTAAAGCTCTTTATCTCACTGGATTTTGCTGATAGGTGGCAGTTCTAGCATGGGTCTGATGAAGTCTGCCCCAGTCTTTCCAATGACACTGCTTTAACTTTCGTCCCCTTACTGCTGCTTTCCTGTCGCAATTCTCATTTGGAGGTGAGTGCTTTGTCCCTTAAACAAGGAGACTAAGCTGGGAGACTCTACTAATACTGGGGTTTTTGCCTCCCCCTTGATAATGACAATGAAATCGCTCCCACCCATGTGGTGTTCTGCCCTTCCACATAGCCACCTCCCAACAGTTAGGAGCTTTTCATCATGGGACGGGGAAAACAAGTAGAAATTCGCATTTGGTTTCCGTGAAGGTCTTCTCCAAGCAGAGCAGCAAAGTAGGGTATGAGGCCAGTCTTCTCTCTAGATCAGGTCTCACAGCTGCGGGTTTGGTTTGAAAATGCACTTGCACAGCTAGGGAATGAGTATTTATCAGGAGAGTGCTTTTGAGGAGGAAGACTTTTTGTGTCTTGGATGCCATAAAACCACTTCTGGGAGCTTTGTTTCACTCCTTAAGAGGTTTTGTATCTAATTGAGAATTCAGTAAACACTTGTGGGTTGAGAAAGTAGAGCTTGGACCAACAACAGCATGTACAGTAGGATGACCGAGGCGGGAAGAAATCCATTAAGGACCCTAAGTGTGAAAACTGCTAGGTTGTGACCCCCAGGTATTTTCCTCCTCAGAAATGCCTACCACATTGCCGTGTCCTTCTCTCAAAGGAAAAGTGAGGAAGGTGCTAAATGTCCTCGTTATTTCTCTGGATGGTAAAATCCCAGTACGACTCTGTCAGGTTTTCCATGTAGTGACGGATGGGGAGCTCACTGGTTCCCCTGAGTCTCACTGAGCGCCATTCCCCATCCAGAATGGAAGAAGGATGCAGCAAAAACCAGCCTTAAGCTCACCGAAATGCTTCATTGTGAGCCTCAGCCCTGAAAATGAGAAGACCTTAACCTCCATTTTGCACTGAATGTGGCATGGGGCCACAAGAGGTGAGGCTGGGATCGCTGCAAGGGCTGGGTTAGGACTTAATTCAGGAAGCCGTGGGGTGGAGAGGTGGAGAGGCATAGCTCCTGCCCCACGGCTCTACAACTACCTGAAAGGGGGTTGTGGTGAGGTGACTGTTGGTCTCTTCTCCCAAGTAACCAGCAATAGAATGAGAGGAAATGGCCTCAAGTTGCACCAGGGGAGGTTTAGATTGGATATTAGGAAAAATTTCTTCACGGAGAGATTGGGCAAGCATTGGCACAGGCTGCCCAGGGAGGTGGTGGAGTCACCGTC
This sequence comes from Phaethon lepturus, assembly GCF_000687285.1. Taxonomy (NCBI): domain Eukaryota; kingdom Metazoa; phylum Chordata; class Aves; order Phaethontiformes; family Phaethontidae; genus Phaethon; species Phaethon lepturus. The sequence continues at coordinate 585 of NW_010534720.1, read as the reverse complement.
ACTGGAAGTGTTCAAAAAACGTGTAGATGTGGCACTTTGGGACACGGTTTAGTGGGCATAGTGGCGTTGGGTTGATGGTTGGACTTGATGATCTTAGAGGTCTTTTCCAACCTTAACGATTCTGTGAAAATGGGGAGCATCATCGTTACAGCAGGGATCCAGCTTGAGCACAAGCCGCTGCAGGTGGGCAGAGCTGGAGGCCAGAGGGTGCGGTACCAAAGCCGAGCAGCATCGCCCGAAGACCGAAGCACGCGGGTGGCTGGAGAAGGACGAGTGCCTTCAGCAACAAAGCCGTCTGTCCCCGCTCAGGGCACAGCGTGCCCTCTGCTCTGCCTGCCTAACTGCCCGTTGTTTTGCAAGCAGAGGTGAGTTGTGTGCTGGATTCTGAAGCCGGGCAGTGTGTGTACAAATGATGAGTGCAAGCTCCTCGGCGCGCTGGGAGGCCTGTGCGTCTCCAGCTTCCAGCACAGGCTGGGCAGAAGCAGAAAATGCCTGTCTGAAGGCAACATGATCAAGCAGCGTGGACAGGAATGGGAAATGGGGACAGACTGTTTAGGGCCTGTAGCGACAGGACAAGGGGTAACA
>NW_010534719.1:0-6805 GCF_000687285.1 Phaethon lepturus | reverse complement strand
TGCTGGAAACGGCGACCTGCGAGGACAGATCAAAAGGGCGAGAGCTATTTCGTCTGGAGCAGAGGAGACAGAAGAGCCGTGCGGTAGCAGACCCCACTCCCGTTCAGACGCAGCCCGTCCTTCCACAGGCGTCCCCGCCGCAAAGACCTATTCATTTCAGCAAAAGCTGCTGCTCCCCCACCCTTGGGCCCAGCACCCGCGGGGGAATTTGGGCTTCAGGCCCCTCTAAACCGGTGGGCTGCGCTGCCCTGCCTTCACCACGTAACGCCGGGTGGGGACACGGCCCCGGGACCGCGCAGAAAGAAGCGGCTGCCTGCGGGTGGGGCGAAGCAGAAGAGCACGAGGGGTCTGGGCAGAAAGGAGGGGGCTCTGGAGCGGAGGTGGAGCGCGCGGCTCGGCGACCCTGGCAGTAATTTTGCTCGGGGGTTGTCTCCTCTGCATGGTGCGCCGGACGCAGGAGCTCTCTGTGACTCACCCACACACTACTGCTTCGTTGCTCTGGCAGTATATTTAGAAACTCTTGTGTAGAGCACTTTTTGAAGATGGTTCAATTCAGAAATACTTCTGCTGCTGTCAGATTTTCTCCTCCGTTCCCCTTCCCCCTCCTCATCCCCTCTTCTCTCATTCCTTTTTTTCTTTTTTTTTTTTACTTCCTATGAATGAAAAGTCCTTCGGAATATCTGTTCAGACATATACCCAACCCTGTGTGCCACCAGGGCAGGACAGGTAAAGCCGAAGGTCCAGTCAGCTCGGCACCTCTGGGGACAATGTGGTGGCCAACACCCGGGCCAGCCCGCCGGGAGGTGACTGGAGGACCCCAGGGAGCAGACCAGGTCCAGCTTTGGGGACGCCACATGCGGGCTGTTACGGCTTACCCCCAGGAGCGAGCACGTTTCTCCTCCGCAGCCACCGACCGCAGGGCTTGCTCAGGAAACACCGAGCCCTTAGCTTGAGCCTGCTCTGCTTCGGTCTCCTCCACAACCCAGTCCCCTCCGAGCGCGCGGCTGGTGGGAACCACACGCGCGTTCACCACCGCGGTAATACTTGGTGCTGTTGCCGTTCGCAGGAGCTACAAGGTCCGTTTCAACAGCGTCTCCTCTTACTCGGACGCGCGGAAATCCTCAAGCGATGGCCCCGACCCCAGGGACAACTTTGAAAGCACGGGGCCGCTGGCTAATGTCAGGTAAATAGGACGGGGTCAACCTCTTGGGGCAGAGCAGGAGCCGGTGCTGCGCAGAGCCTCCTTCTCCTACCGCAGCTCTTACCTAACACGTGACGTATTTTTGCAACGTGCGGGTCCCTCCACGCTCCCTCGTGCTGGTGTTGGCCGTGGTGGAGCAGGAGGGGGAGGCATCGGCATGTCCCTCCCAGCTCGGTGGCCACCGGTGCGTCAACTCCACGCTCCCTCGTGCTGGTGTTGGCCGTGGTGGAGCAGGAGGGGGAGGCATCGGCGTGTCCCTCCCAGCTCGATGGCCACCGCTGTGTCACCTCTCCGCAGGTTCTCCGTGTTTGGGCTGGGGTCGCGTGCTTACCCCCATTTCTGCGCCTTTGCCCGGGCGGTGGACACTCTCCTGGAGGAGCTGGGTGGAGAGCGGATCCTCCGCATGGGAGAAGGCGATGAGCTCTGTGGCCAAGAGGAGTCCTTCAGGACCTGGGCCAAGAAGGTCTTCAAGGTAACCCGCTCGCCTCGTGCTCCGGGGAGGAGCAGGGGGTCGCGGGGCGCAGGGACGAAGCAAAGCTGCTGGTTAGAGCTGGATCAAAACCCAACCTCTCCTTCCCTCCGCCGGGACACCCATCGCCCCGGCCCGCAATAAAGAGGTTCTCTGTATTTCGGTGGAGTTGACGCTCTGGCTTGTGCTGGCTGCCAAAGGGCGAGCGCTACGTTGAATTCCGGTGTTACCCCAGATGCCCCGGGGAGGAGGGCACCGTGAGAGGTGCCCATCGCCGGTGGCTTTTTTCTGCGTTGAATTCCGGGGTTCCCCCAGATGCCCCGGGGAGGGGGGCACCGTGAGAGGTGCCCATGGCCGCTGGCATGTTGATGTCCTCCGTGTGTCGGCTGACGTGGGTGGGACCAAGCGGGTCGTGGGGCTCGGTCAGAAAGCCCAGGGTCAGCGGGGAGATGCCTGAGAGCCTGGTGCGTGCTGCAGGCAGCGTGCGACGTGTTCTGCGTGGGGGACGACGTCAACATCGAGAAAGCAAACAACTCCCTCATCAGCAACGACCGGAGCTGGAAAAGGAGCAAGTTTCGCCTGACCTACGTGGCTGAAGCCCCGGAACTCACACAAGGTACGCAGATGGGACCACCCCAGAGGGCTCTGGGCATGGGGCAGGGGGAGGAGAAGACATCGTGGGCTCAAGTTGGGGCAGAGGGGCCAAATCTCCTTACCCGTTCTGTGTTAAATTCCCAGCATTTCAGTCTCGCCTCCATCACATGCCCAAGGAGGAGTCTGTGATGGTCTCAGCCGCCCCTGGCTGGTCCCTGGCTGTGTCAGTAATCGAGATGTTGGGCTATGATCTGATCTCCCTCCTCCTGACCCCGTTTTTTGCAGCAAAGAGCTGGAAACCTGGGAGCTTTCCAAGCTCGCTTTGTCCAAATGCCGCTCCGCCGAGCGTTGCGGTGCGACGGCAGGTCCAGCCCACCGGCACCTGGCCCCTCAGCACGGCTCCTGCAGCTGATGATCTGCCGCACTGGCTTTAGCTCTTCCCAAATTCAGGCGCTTCGCTACCAGCCGGGCGGCACCGGCAGCGAGAGGTGCATGCCCGCACGTGAGGGCACGTCCCCGCACCTCCTGCGGCTGGTTTCGGAGTCCTCCTCAGTCGCTAACGGAAGGGACACGCATGTTCGGTTCCTCCCTGGTGTTCCCGATCCCCCGGTCCGAAGGGCTGAACCCGCGGCGGCAGCCAACAGCCCTGCGAAAGCCAGGAGCTGCCCGCCGTGGCCGTGCTCTGCTGCGCCGCTTGACTCGCTCTCCTCCTCCGCAGGGTTGTACAGCATCCACAAAAAACGCGTCTACGCAGCCCGGCTTATCACACGTCAGAACCTGCAGAGCCCAAAGTTGTTCCCGATCCCCCGGTCCGAAGGGCTGAACCCGCGGCGGCAGCCAACAGCCCTGCGAAAGCCAGGAGCTGCCCGCCGTGGCCGTGCTCTGCTGCGCCGCTTGACTCGCTCTCCTCCTGCGCAGGGTTGTGCACCATCCACAAAAAACGCGTCTACGCAGCCCGGCTTATCACACGTCAGAACCTGCAGAGCCCAAAGTCCAGGTAGGAGCTTCCCCAGGACCTGCGGGAGCTGAACGCGCCCGTGGTGCGCCCGAGCCCCCAGGCACACGGTGCTGCAAAGACCCCGTGGCCCCTGCGTGTCCCACGGTGCCGTGTTGTGCAAGTTATGACCAAGGCTGGAAGCCACGTTAACCCAGTGAAGGGTGATTCCTGCCTTCCTAGACGGTGAAATCTCTGCTGCTACCTGGATTAACCGGCCGCCTGTGAGGAGGAGATGGGCGGCCGCACTTGTGGAGCGGCAGGGTGTACACAAAGAGAGAATCAAATTGCTGAAGCAAGAGGTTAAACTGGCTTTTTCCCTTTTAAAAAGTCCCTGAGGGTGAGTGGGCGGCAGGGGAGGCGGGCGCTGCAGTGTCCTTTCCAGCTCCCCGCTGCGACTCTGGTGACCTGCCCGGTGGGGCACCAGGGCTCGGAGATGCCACTACTGTCCAGCACACCCAGCGGCTCTTGAGGCCAGAGCTCAGTGACTCCCCGGAGGGCTCCCCCAAAACACATCCTGCTTTTTCTCCTTTCCCCGTAGCCGCTTGACGATTTTCCTGCGCCTCCACACCAACGGACACCAGGAACTGCAGTACCTGCCCGGCGACCACCTGGGCGTGTTTCCAGGGAACCATGAAGACTTGGTCAATGCCCTGATCGACAGGCTTGAAGACGCCCCTCCGGCCAACCAGCTGGTGAAGCTGGAGCTCCTGGAGGAGAGGAACACAGCTCTAGGTAACCAGGGCCACCCGTCCCTTGTAGTGGTTCTTGTAGCTCCTCAGAGAGGTAGGTGTAGCCCTCGAGGAGAAACCACTTCCCATCTCACTGGTGCATGTGCCTGGATTGGGAGCGTCTCCTTCAACCTTCCTTTGCTCATCTGCATTTGGAGCATAGGGCAAGGGTTTGAAGGGTGAGCAGGGCCCTGGGGAGAAGATGTTTCCTCCTTCTTCAGAAAAATTAAAGGTCTTTATATTCTCATGGCAAGAGCAATGTCTAGGGCTGGAAAGAAGAGTTAAGGGATCTTGATGGACCATCCCGACACCATATTTCAGGGATAAGTCTGACACCCTACTGCCATGCATAGTGTAACAGGAGATGGAAAACAGTATTAACTCAGCGTGACCGAGGCTGAAGGTGGTGGCGTATCAGACTCGTATTCGAGTTTGTTGTACAGCATCTCACTTGTAGCATGAGGATATCTCATTGACTCTTCTTTCCAGCTCTTCATCACTCACTGTCTCAGAGCCGGTAAGGGGGAATGAAAGCAAGGCTTTGTCCCCCTTGGCTCTTACGCTCAGCTGATCCCGTGGTTGTGCTGAATTCCCTCCTGGCAGGTGTCATCAGCAACTGGACAGACGAGAACCGTGTCCCACCATGCACCATCTTCCAGGCTTTCAAGTACTATTTGGACATCACCACCCCTCCCACACCCCTGCTGCTGCAGCAGTTTGCTTTGTTGGCCACCAGTGACAAGGAGAAGAAGCGTCTGCAGGTCCTTAGCAAGGTAAAGCCTCAGACCCCAAGCCCCAAGGCCCTGGGGACAACCAGAACCCCAGGGCATTTTCATCCCACAGTGCGGTTGGGCTGAGTCTCTAGCAGTGACACCCGCCCCAGCTTTGCCGCAGGCCCGGTGGGATATCAGTGGAGGCACCTGGCTTGGAAGAAGCTGATGCTGCAGCACTCTCCTCCCTCTCTCCCTCCCTCCCTGCCTCCCTCCCTCCCTCTTCCCCCGGCTGCAGGGCTTGCAGGAGTACGAGGAATGGAAGTGGTCCAAGAACCCCACCATCGTGGAGGTGCTGGAGGAGTTCCCCTCAGTACAGATGCCCTCCACGCTGCTGCTCACACAGCTCCCCCTCCTCCAACCACGCTACTACTCCATCAGTTCCTCCCCAGAGATGTACCCGGGCGAGGTCCACCTCACCGTGGCAGTGGTCTCCTATCGCACGAGAGGTACCGTGCTCATGCAGGGGTCAGCGGAGACAGGCTTGGCGTGGAGAGCAGGGAAAAAGCATTAGCACAGGGGCAACACCACAAGGTCTTTGGCAGAGGGATGCTGTTTTAAAGCCTTTCTACCTGCTGCAGTGACTAGATTCCTTCAACACTGCTGTCCCATGTTATGGAGGATGACCACCCGTCAAAGGGCAGAGATGCCAGATCTGGGTCAGGTACCAGCAACAGACCAGCCACGATGGCTCCAAGCTCCACGTGGGATCATTTGTTTGCCCGCACCAAAGTCCACGTTGCCACAACCGGCCAGATTTCTGTACCTGTGCAAGCACTGATGTGTCCAAGCAATCCTGGTCGTGGTGTAGGTGGACACAGCCCCATCACCCCTGCAGCAGGCAGGACACAGAGGAAGACGCTGGCCATTTGGCTGGGGCTGCCATGGAGGGCTTGTGTCCGGAAGCACTACAGCACGATGCCGCTTCTGCCAACAAGCACCAAAGAGAAGCTGGGTGCCTCCCAAGCATGTGGAGGTCCAGCTATCCCAGGGCTGGGTCCTGGGTGAACTTGGGTGACTCCACAGAGGGATCCAAGTGCCAAACTTCTACCATGTTCGCGGGGGATGGATGCAGAGATAGTAAAGTTTTCCGTGAGGTCTTCGTGTGGAAAGCAGCAGGGAGGGTTTCAGAAAGGAAAGCAGCTGGAGTAGTTGGCCGGTGTGTCAAGTACAGACCTCCTTTTCTCCCCTCCTAGATGGAGAAGGACCAATCCACCACGGAGTCTGCTCCTCTTGGCTCAATCGGATCCAGGCCGATGAAGTAGTGCCCTGCTTCGTAAGAGGGTAAGTGGTCCACACAAGGCAAGGGGTGAAAAAGACGGGGTGAGCCCCCTCGCAGGATGAGCTCTTTGCCTTCGATCCTGCTTTGCAAAGCACTAAGGGTGCAGAGAAAACAGGGCTGTATTTCTGAGCAAATGGGTCCCCCCTCGGGTCCAGTTCTTCTGCACTAAAATGTCACTTAACTGGGATTTCCCCTCATATTTTACACCCCCCCCCATGGGTGGTGTCTCAGCTTGCCGCGGGCAGAGGTGAGGGAGGGAGCGTCCTGCTTGCGTTTAACCGGCGTCTTCGATGTGTGCAGCGCGCCCGGGTTCCACCTGCCCCAGGACCCCCAGGTGCCCTGCATCCTCATCGGCCCCGGCACCGGCATCGCCCCTTTCCGGAGCTTCTGGCAGCAGCGGCTTTTTGAAATCCAGCAGAAAGGTGGGTCGACGCTTGTTCCTCCTGTTTCTCATCTCAGGAGAAACCCGGGCTGGTGGGGTGGGGATGGGGGCCCAGCCTCCTGCCCAGGCTGCCCCGGCAGAGGCAAAGGGCTCCTCGAAGCAGGGGCTGACCCACGTGCAGGCTTGGAGGTCAGCCCAAAGTCCCCAAACAAACCCCATGAAAACCCTCCTGTGAAACTCTGCAAGTTCTCCTGGCAGACGTATAGTGCCGGAGTTCTTTTTTTTTTTTAAAGGACACGTAGTGCAAATTTATGTAAAATATGCATTTTCCACTGATGATTTGGACCCTTAAGGGGAAAAAAAAAAAGTTTAATTTCTCCCC
>NW_010534718.1:295-1561 GCF_000687285.1 Phaethon lepturus | reverse complement strand
CCGCAGCCCTCCTGCGTGCGTCAAACCGACGGCGCGGGCAGGGCCCGGCGGGATCTGCAGAGATGCTCTGTAGGCAGCGCCAAGGGGGAGAACACACCCAAAATTTGCTGCTTGGAGCAGAGGCACCCACCCCGACACGCAGCCCCGAGCGAGGGTCTCAGCCAGGTGGAACACGCGTCGGTGCGACCCCCGCACGGCTGGCTCTCCGGCCCCGATCGTACAGACTTACTTCATGCAAAGCGTGACCTTTTCAAGCAGGAGACTGAAGGCATCTCCGGCTGGTACATCCAGCCTCTGGCTGCCCCGGGCGCGTGTTGCAACCTGCAGCTGGTAAGAGGGAACCTGCCGCCTTCTGCTCCTCCAGAAGCTGACCCGGACGGCTGCTCCGGCCCCCTTAGACCTTACTGAACCAAGGGCTCTAGTTTTCTAGAGACGATGACTGAGGAACACCTGGTCTGTGCGTCCCGAGACGGAGGCGGACACAAGCTATTCAGCACGTGGAGGACTCCCATGTGCTGGGAGGAGCGGCTAAGGGCCACCTTGGCGCCGAGGGACCCTGCTGTCAGAAACACACATGCCGGCCAGACTTTGTGGCCCTCCAGGGTCAGGTCACACATGAACGAGGACTTAAATTCTGGATCTGGATGCTTACAGGAATAGTAAGGCAGTATTTAGATGCCCAAGTAATTTTGAGATGGAGTGTACGTGGCTCCAAACAAGATCAGAGCTCTGCTGTGGATACACGCAGACATGTTTTTGCTCCAAGGAGACTACTTATAAGGCAAGGCTGGCAAAAGAGTAGAAGAAGTGGCCTATGGTTGTGGAGAAATTTGCTCGAGGCCACACCAAACCAGTGCCAGGGCAGAGAACAGCATCCAGGTCTCCAGTTCCCACCCCAGGCCCTCGACAACCGAACCACATCCAACGGCTCCCCGAAGACGCAGCCAAACCAAACCACAGACTCGGGCAGCGCTCGCGTCTCCGTTTGAAGCGAACAGAAAGATGGTGAAAGTAAAATCCGTCCTTTCCCTTCAGTCCTTCCCAAACCTTTCTGCCGAGGAGATACACCAGCAACGGGAGCGTGGGCTCAAGCGAGCAGCTCTCTGCCGCGCTCCAGTCGCTGCCTCCAACAACGCCTTCGGAGGCCGACAGCACCCGATGTCCTGCTTCCCCGTGAGACCCTCTGCACGGATCCAACACAGCTCCGGCCCGCGCTCCCGCATCCCCGGCCCTGGGCAGGGCAGACTGCCTGCTTGCAATGGCAGC
>NW_010534718.1:0-264 GCF_000687285.1 Phaethon lepturus | reverse complement strand
CTCCCAGCCGAAGCCAACGCGCCAGCCAGAGGATGGCTCGGGCTGACGGCTTCACCCAGCACCTCCTCCACCGCTGGTCTCCACCACCATGGGCGCTGGCAGCGAGGAGCTTTGCAGACTTCCTGCCATCGCATGGTGTTCCTTCCCTGTGCAGCGCAGGAACTGTCGCTTTGCTCTAATTAGCCAATTAGGTCCCTAATTAGCTGATGTAATTACTCCGAGGAAGTGATTTCATTTAAGAAAAACCTTACTCCCAAAAGCAGA
>NW_010534717.1:0-1441 GCF_000687285.1 Phaethon lepturus | reverse complement strand
GCGAAGCGGTGGAGTACCGCCGCACGGTCATGGTGGTATCTGGGTAGCAGAGACAAAAGCAGAGCTAGAAACAATAGTAATGAGAATTCAGATATCCTTGACTTATTTTTAATCGCCTTCTTTTGGCTCGAAAAGTTTTCCACGTGGGGAGACCAAAAAGCAGAGGAGGCCAAACAGCCCCTTTGGAACCCTAGAAGGCAGCTGGGGAGGAGCAGCCAGAGTGCTGGAACGCACTCCGCACATCTCTCACGCTCGCCGAAAGACCAGTCAGCTGTTCCCAAGCTGGCGACATCCACAGCCACCAGCAGCCCCAGTTCAGGAGGCCCTCAGGTTGGCAGCCTGACCACCGGGCTCGGCGGGCTCGGCAGTACACGTGATGGCACGGCAGCGCTCATCTTGCGTCACGTAAACCCACCAGTACTGTTCAGCCTCTCATCTCGTTCCTTTTCATAGACTTGTCTCTGTCAAAACCTGCGGGGACATTTCTCCAGGGCCTGGACCTCTCCAGGAGGCTGGTTGGAAGCTGAGGGGCATGTGGACTGTAACGGCAGCTGCAACCCGTAACACACACCACACTAATGCCAAGAAGTTGCGTTAGTGAAGTAGTTTTCCAGCAGACTGGACGTGACAGATGCCAGCCGAGGAGGGGACAGGCCTCAAGCACGTACGATACCCAACAGCCTGACCCTGCCAAGAACCACATCCAATTCTGCAAAACTACTTCTCACCAAACAACACTTTGCTCTAGTTCCTGCTTCATTAAATCCTCCAGAATTCCCAACCAGACTTCTATAACCGAGGCATAGTTCCATTTTTTCCCCTCTGATAAATTGTGAAGAGGGTGTATTCCTTTACATTGGACCCTCTCTCCCTCAGCCAAAACAACCGCCTTATCTGCAAAAAGAAATTGCACAACTGGTGTGATGTATACAAGCCATCGCTGTTTGTTACTATTTGTAGAGTTTTTCTCATCTTTTACTAAGGCAAGAGAGGTTACGGCACGGTTACAACTGTTGGTCCTTTTCTGCCTGGATCTGACAGGGTACAGGCATGGGCAAGATACTCCATGCCCACGAAAACACAAAGCACTAAGTCAAATTCTGCTTAAACAAAGACAAACCGAACTTTTCGAGTTGAACTCTTTGCTGGAGCAGCAGCAAAATACTCCACTGAGCTCCGCTTGGGGGATGTAGGTACCCCCCGTAAAGGCCACAGAGCGAGACACGCGGTTAAGGTGGGCTTGGGTGCAGGCACCGAGGGAGGCCAGAACGCTTCCGCCCCGTTAACTAGACAGGAAGCTCGTGGCCCGTCTCCCGTTCCCCGCAGACGCGGAGCAGCCGGGCTGGGAGGTCCCGCGCGGGCAGCACACGTGGGCGCCGCGGACAGCCCTGGCTCTTCGGTACCTGTCTGCTCCTGTGGTGCCGGAGCGGGACTGGCCACG
>NW_010534716.1:0-7213 GCF_000687285.1 Phaethon lepturus | reverse complement strand
CCAATCTTAGTGATTCTGTGATTCTGTGATTACAGACGCTGTCATCTTACCAGGGATGGAAATCATATCCATCAGTCTGTAGCTTCCATGATCTACTGTTTGTAGGTCAGAAGAGGAAAGAATCAAGCACGCTAACCCAAAACCACAGCAAATACGCACTGAAATAGTAGTTCTCCACATATCTCTGCCATGGAGCTGACTCCTTGCTGCCTCTAGCCATGCACAGATAGCTGTTTGCATCCGCACTGTATCCATACAAAGTGGTGTAATTAGAGAGCTCTGCCGCAGGGACATTGCAAAAGTCATTGCACAGTTGCAAGAAAGAAAAGCACTTCTGCACCCTTCCTACTCTTTTAAAGTAATTCAAGAGAGACAGCTAGAATTTGGAGGGTTGTGGGCTTTTTATGACAACTTCTGGGTATTTTGCTGAAGTAGAAAGGGGGACAGGAGTCTGCAGGAGCACTGTTCACCCACTCTGCAGTCACCCACCGCCTTGCCACGTGCCTAGACGAAAGCCCACATAACCCATGGCATCTAAGTGTGTCCGTCTGTAAATCAAAAGGCATAAAAATGCTTACTTAAGCTTGCAGGACTTACAAATTCTATTTAGAATTGTTTACAGCCAAACTTGACATTTTTTTGTGATTGAAAATATTATCTGAGAGACACAATTTTGTACCCAACATCATGAAATATTTTTGAACAAATACTCTATATGAATATACCACAGTTTGATTTATTTCCGTGGAGCCCCAACAGTATCAGCTGGTGACCGATTTGCCTCTGCAGGAGGAAGCATATTTCCTCACAAACGTTAAACTGTGGAGATTAAACTTGCTTTTAAAGTGAGTGACATTTTGCACAGTTACTCTGTATTTTATAGAAAGGCCACTTATAGAAGTGGCTTCTATAAAAGCCTGCTTCTTCCCTCCATTAAGTGGACCTCCTTTAAGGCTGAGAACAAGGTGTGGTGATAACACATCCCTGCATGCTGTAAACACTTTGCTTCTCAGGAGAAAAACATCGCGGCCACTGCTGTATTAGCCACCATTTGCCTGCAGTTTCCCCCGATGCTGTTTTCCAGTCAACAAGTCCAAGAAGCAGCCTCACTGAGACCTGTATCTAGGCTGATATCTGTTGATAGTATTTACCAGGAAAAAAAAAAAAAAAGTTTCTTTTTGTTTTGGTGTCAGTAAAAGAGGTTTTTTCCTATGGGCACGTGCAACCCAAACCAGCCACCGGCTGCACCCGAGTGCCCCGGCCATCCCTGAGAACCGGCAGCGCTGCTCCTGCTCCAGCACCTGGCAGGAAAATACGCCTGTTTTGTCCTGCACCACACCTTGCCAACCCTTGCGATCACTGATAGCGCTTTTATTTGTAGCAGTGCTAGCTGGTGCGGCTTCGTCTGTCCGTGTCTTGAAGGGTCGAGGTCTGGCATCAGCCCCCGTCTGCTTGGCCGGGTCTTCGGCTAAATGCTTTCTTTCTGAATTAGGCAGCAGGTCTGTTTAACTTTTTTCACCACTCCTCTCTTTCCACTGAAGGATTGCCAGAGAAACACAACAGGAGAGCACTGCGAGCAGTGTCCAGACGGCTTCATTGGTGATGTTGTCAGAGGAGTGCCCACGTTCTGCCAGCCCTGCCCCTGCCCCCGGCCAGCACTTGCCAAGTACGTGACGAGTTTTTGCTTCTCTTTGATTTGGGCTGGCTGTGGCCCTTTCCGAGGTGGCGTCAGCATCCCTTCCTGGATGCAGGAGACAAAGGCTGCTGCCCTTGCCAACCGGGGGAAAATAAGAGAACTACCGGCTGCTCACATTTATTACCACAGGAAACAGCATTTAGTTTAGAAGGTGCAAAATATCCTTAAGTGCTCATATCAATTCTTACCAAGAGGGAAGAGAAGATATTTGAGCAAATTCAAGTTCACTCTCTTTTATGTAGCAGAGATTATTCAGCTGTCTGGTTACTTTTAAGAGTCTCTTAAAGACCAGTTCCTGAGGAAAGTGGCATCAGGGATGTGCCTCTGACAGACAGACAGAGAGAAAGACCAATCCTTCACCTCTGGAGGGTAAAGCCAGCCACAGAAAGCATAGCCTGGCAGTCTCCTGAGCAAAGAGCTGCTGCATCTGGTCAGTACAGGCACGGTTAAATGGAAAGGGCTGGAGGCCACTGTGATGGGTACAGTGCCCTTCAGCTGATGCCCAGCTGCCTTTGGGTAAGAAGCTCTGAAGCCTGACAGAAAACCAAGACCAAGCCAAAGACCTCCAGCTGTTAGCCCCTTTGTGCCTTCAGAAGAAACAAGTAACTACAAACCACGATGAGCTATAGGAACTGTTAGTGGTGCCTTGGTAATGCAGATGAAAGAAATTACCAGCTTCCTCTTGCTTGAGAACCGTGCTCTGAGAGAGGCGTCTATGCAAACCCCAGCGTAGCGCACAGAGGATATATTAGTAAATACTCGCCAGCGGGTTAAAGCTATTTTTTAGCGATATACCTACGCCCCTTGTGTTGCTTCCCATTGCGCTTTCAGCAGGGCTTCTCAGCAAAGGGGAATTTCCTCACTGTATTTGTTTGCGGTTGCTATAGGATTACTCATACAGCCTCGAGGTGGGACGAGCCGCGCTCTGCTCAGCCGCGCAGTGGCACAGGCTCAAAATGGCAATCGAGCAAAATCTCTGCGGCCGAACTCCCGCGGATCGCCCCTTGGCTTTCGCAGCGAGCGGCAGACACGTGAGGAGGGCCGTGGGGTGGAGAACCGCTGTTGTTGAAAAACTGCAGCTTTGCCTGGACTAGAGAAAGAATCCTCCAGGGAGAGGGAAAGAACCTGGCTTTGCTCACATGGGAAGTGGCTTAGGAGTGAGTGAGCTCACGGACGAAGCAGACCGCTTCCTCCAGGTTCAGAAGCAGCTGTAACACCAGAAACAGTGGAAATACAACAGTCGGAAGCAGTGCTTTTTCCTGTAGCAAAGTGACTTTTTTTTAACCTGTTAGGCACAGAGCAGCCACGTTGGTGTAAGGAGCAGCTTTCTCAACCAGAGCCGGGGCCGCGCACGCCTGAGGTGCTACCACACAAGACCCAGTCTCTACTGAGCAGGGTCGGTCAAGCAAGGTCTAGCGTGTCCTCCCTGCAGTGCGATGTGGCAGAGCACGGCTGGGTCTGCATGCACCCGCCGGGCTCTGCGGCAGTGCCTCCCGACAGCAGCGAGCCAGCGGGCATGCCAGTCCAGGAGAGCTCGGTCTGGTTGGACCTGGGCCACAGGCTGTCTCTGCCAGTGCCATGGGAGATGGGCGCAGAGGCCAAGGAGCATCCCGCATGTCAACATGTTCCTTATATCTTCACCGCTGGAGATAAGGAAGCCCTGAAAAGGACAGCGGCACGGTGTCAGGAGCAGAGAACAAAAGTTGCAAGGACCCTGAATTCAGATGCTTCAAGCATTAGCAGCAATATAGGAGTTGGACTCAACGATGCTCGTGGGTCCCTTCCATTTCAGGATATTCAATGTTCTATGATACGTCACTCCTTTAAAACTACCTCGGTGAAAATCTACTTCAATTTTTCAGAGTTCTCCCTCAGAAAAGTCCTAAAGGCAATATTTAAAGGAATATCCAAACCCAATTTGCCTCATGTCCCTATTTAAATAACATGCAGAAATTGCCTGTTCAGCTTCTTGCATGAGTGAGATCTGACCACAGCAATAGCCTTCATCTGGGGTTGGAACAGGCAAATAATAATGATTGAGCAACATTCAGCCTTGCTTAACTAAATTCAAAGAACAACCGTTCCTTTTTTTTTTTTAATTTTTCCTCCATTAATCCTACTCCATTTATATTAAGGCAAAATAGTAACTGCCAGAAAGCAGAGACACATTAAAAGCCTTAAATAAAGAACATCCAAAGGGTGTTGTTTTGTACTCTGTTTTATTTCGGAAATAGCTATCGAATTCATAATAGCTAGACAAAGTGACCAAATCTGTAAACTGACAGACTTATCAGATACATATTTTTTTGAGGGATTCATCTGTGTGTCTCCAGATTTTCTGGCCAGACTATCTTCATATCTGCTATCCTGGGAACTTTCGGAATAATTTTTGGATGTTACACATGAAGTGTAATGTCATCTCTTCGGAATAAAAAAAAGGAGGAGGGAGATTGCTTCACAGTTCAGCAGATGTTACTTTTTTCTCAAACGTGAGGGAATTTTACAAATTTTTTCCCCTAAAAGACCACAAAAAATACAAAACCTCTGGAAGGCTGCAGTCTTATTTCATAACTTAAATCCACAATGTGTTTTTTTCAACCACTTGAAGGAATTAGCCTCTGTAAAAGAAAAGGAAGGCTGCCAAACTGTTATGATTTTCTCAAAAAAGCTTTACAGAAGTTAATTTGTGAATTCTGTGAGAAGAATCTCATTTTATGTTCTCTCTGGTTATATAAAATGTTTTGAGACAGCACGGGTCCAGACACAGATTCATTTGACCCTGGTTGTTCCACCAGCTGAGAAATGCTGGTGGGAACTGAAATTATGCAGGAATTCTTATCATCTTTCAATGCTGCTCCTTCCTGGAACAAGCAGGGCATGGATCATGCTCTTCCCCATCGCTCCAAGTCTTTGGTCCTTCTGTGCAAAAAGGATGCAACCTGACCACAGCTGCCCAGCACCGTACAACCAAGGACCTGCGTTTTACCAGCCATGGGCCCGCAGCTGGCAACTGCTGGCACTCAGTACCTGGTCGCACGCCAGTGCTGGCAGGAATTCACTCACACGTCCTGCAGACTAACTGGAAACATCTGTAGGACTGTACGTCTTTTTCCTGAAAATGTATTTAAGCCATGTCCATCACTGTGTTTCAAGTGGAAGTTTTCAAGTTTGCACTTTCCACATCTGTCTATTTTTGTTCCTTGGGTCATATATTTGTATTTAATATTTAAATATCAAATATTTAGCTATACATTTGTTAAATCCTGAAAAAATAAGAAAGCGAAGGAGACCATGATTTAGAATCACAACAGTGAAAATTACGCCCCAAGCCATTACTGCAATCAGTATCACTCCTCGTCATGTTGGTAGCAGAAAGGGCCCCAGACTCTTCCCAGCTTACTCCGAGAGGGTGGAGCAGCCTCAGTTACTGTAAATGAGGATGGCATCACTGAGGCCAGTTTTCACCACTCCGTACTTCCAGACTGGATTTGAGGAAAACTGCAGGGTTTGCATAGGAAACTTCTGCACCCACTCCAGAGACTACATTCCTGAAGTGCTCACTGCACTGTCTTTCATAAGCAATATTTCACTTCTTAGAATAAGAGTCAGGAAGCAATTAGGTTTGCACAACATACACATTTATCTTAAATCCTTTATCTAAAACATGTGTATCAAAACCTGCAGATGTGTCTGATCTATGCTGCAAGACAGGAACTTACACGTATCTGTATTTACATAGCTCCACAGTGCTATACACTAGTTAGTGTGTATATATATACTCCCAAGTGTTTGCCATCGCCTGCTATTCTAACTCTTCATTCTAATGAAATTCCAGCTTTGCAGTCTCCTGTTACAGAAAAAGTGGAAGCGTGCGCTGTGTCTGTAAAGAAAACTACGCAGGGCCCAACTGTGAAAGGTAAGAAACTAATGGGATGACTTACTGGTCAACAATACTGAAGTCCAGAAGTCTTTGAAGGAATCTTCCCATATGGGAGAGAAATCTTGTGCATGTGTTTTCACCAGGTTGAATCATGTCTATTAAAGGATCTCATTCAGTTCCTACTAGAAACGGTATGAACTTGCTGTGGAGACATGTCAGGGTAAGACAGGCATGTACATCTGATGTATTTTGATCAAGTTCTTTCATTTTGTGTACCTTCATGTGGTGACCTTCCTAAAAGGAATACAATTTATGAATCAAAGTACAAAATAGAAATCAGAAACAGCAGCTGAAGTGAAAAATAACCATCATATAGATGCCTCTTGCAATTTACCACTCTAAAACATTACAGCAGCCTTCTACCAAATGAATTTTTCAAAAGCGAAGGAGAAAATGCATTACCTAGTCAAATTCTTAATGAGCAGATGCAGCTTTTTGAGTTTAATTTTAAATATATTCACAGACAAAATTCAATTAAGTGAAGCAAACAATCACAGGCCAGTGTTGCTTTTCAACTTTTCCCATATGCCCATAAACAATTTCCAGTAAATATCTTCTAAATAACTAAGTACACAAATAAATGGAGCTATACAGCAGAAATGTAACTTATTCTCCTACATCATAAAGGGCCATCTTACTCACCATGAACAAACATGGATGATGTTTCAATGATGTTTTCACATCATTTCTGATTGTACTTCAGAAATTCTCCTTGAGCAGCAAATAAATTAAAACAGCTCTAACACAAAGACTGAGGGGTATAGGATGGCCCAGACACTGGCTTCCTAAACACCTCATTTTGTTTTTCCTTAAGGCCCCTGAAGTGTTTAAGACTTCAGTCTACTGTCATTAATGGACAAGTCTTGAATTCAAACAATATTTAACATAACTATCAGCGAAGGGAGAAAGGGGATGCTTAAGATGCAAAGAGAAATCAATATGAAAAAGGTAAGATGAAAAAAAGAGTGAAGGCTTTTGCCCTTACAGATGATGCAAACCATCAGCGTATTACCTCCGCATCACTAGCATGGTGACAGCAGTAGTGAAAGCCCTTTAGACAGATGGCACAAAAATAAAAAACCCACCCCTGTTTCCAGGCCGATGGCTTTTGTTCTTCCAAAATGTCAGATTTATACACAAAGGATAATGCAGGCAATTAAAAGGTCAGTGAGGTTTCTTAATGGTTATTAAAATGTCGACCTAGACTACAAGCAATTCAGATCCCATGAAATGAGTAGCAGATGCACAGTAACAGCAGAAAATAGCATCAGCTTTGTTTTCTAATAGCCACTACCCAGCCTGACACAGCGCATTCGTCTCAAGGAAGGCAAAGCTGTGTAGATGAGTTAGAAAGAGCTACAGAAAGAAACCAGCCTGTCCTGGTCACCATCCCAAGTCCTTGACTAACTGCTGGGGTAAGCGGCAAGCAGTGCCGAACGGGACTTTCCTTCCGCTGGGCTCCCGGTCCTACTGCCATTTGTGTCAGAAACGACAAAAACCCTTTCAGAGGGAGAAACGTAGGAGAAACGCGTCGCTTGTCCCTGCCCGCTGGCTAAGGAGCGAGCCCCGCCTGCATA
>NW_010534715.1:0-16835 GCF_000687285.1 Phaethon lepturus | reverse complement strand
AGCCACAAGCTGCCAGTTTCTCCAGGAGCATCAACACGAAGTGAAACTGTGAGGAATAAAAAACCACATCACATGATGTGATAGTTTCACAAAAGCTATTTATTTCTGAACACTAGTGAAAGGAGAACAAATTAAAACAATTCAAACTTGATTGCTGAACCATACCAAGAAAAGGGTTAATACCACTCTGTTTACTGCTTAGCATTCAGCCATATCCATTGCTGATTGAAAAGTTCCCCTGTAATGACTGTTACTTGTGTACAGTATTTTGCAGGCAATGACTCCAAGAAGCAGCCCATTCAGAAGACTCCTTTAAGCAAGTTGCAGATTTATTTTGACATGGGTAATAAACTCATTGAATTTTATTTCTCTTCCTTTAGTGTTTGGAACGCTATCCAAAGTGCTGTCGGAGGCCACTTGAAGAATGAAGAAAGGATCAGGTTAGAGTTTTCCATGGAGATTTTTATTATCACACAATCAGTCATCCAACTGTGGCAATGCATGGTACAGAGGTGTGAGAAACATGGCTTGAGAGGAACAATAGACTGAAAAGAATTTTCAAAATTAGTTCGTTCAATATTTTCAAATAAACTCAATTTAAAAAATATTTTCTTGTAACTTACAATCAGACATCAGACTGAATCTTTTGAAAAATATTTTCCGCTAAATCCAGCTCATTCAACTGCAATCTTAAGTCATGTAATTTAATTATTGCAACTTGTTTTCCCAGAGTTTCTCTAAGATTTGAACTTTAAACTCATGTATAAGTATGTACATTCATTAGTACCAATTAATCCTTGCAGTAAAATCATTTTATCAATGAAATGTGAAATTTCACTGAATCTCAAATGTGATCAGTTTTGAAATTTGAGGTTTTGATCACTTTCTCATCATCAGCACTCATCTGAAAGTAAAGGTTTCCTTTCAAGACTATGTCTCTGAATCCTTTGGCCTTACATTTTCTTTTGAAATTCTTTCATTTAATACATGCAATGTCACTACATCCTGCTTTCTTTTATTCTCTACCTGGTTCAAGTATTTTAGGGTTTGCTATATTTAAAATCAAACTTATGCTGTACCGTGCCACTAATTTCTCTCCTTTAGCCTGGCTTGGCATCTCACATCAGTGCTGTACTTTAAGAAAAGAAAGCCATAACAAGAAGATTTAAAGTTTACTTCATTTAGTTGTATGACTTGCTGTAGTGATGCCTTTGGACCACTTCTGATTAGTCTGTTTTCCTTTCCGTACCTCATAGACGAGTGGTAAGTAGTATCAGAACTCTTTCTTCTGTCACTTCATCTGCATTTGTACATCACAAATGGTCTCAAACCATAAATCTTCTTGAAAAGACAAACCCTGCCAATCTAGGAATATCAAACTTTTTTGTCCATTTAAGGTTTGATTTTTCTAAAGTTAAAATGGTCTCGAGTTGTGGTCTGGAGTTGCCCAGATATTTACTGCGTATGTGTATCCATGTGGCTTGTTCACATAACCAAAATAGTTATTTGGGCCTACACAAATAGAACTCATAAAAATATCTGTTTGTGAAGTCAGGCCTTTTTATAAGTGAACTAATGAGTTATTCTCATCAAGTAATAATTTACTGGAGTTAGGCAGATATAGAGAGAGATAGCTCTGGAATAGGAAAGGAAATGGCAGTAGAAGGTTTAGTTGTGTAGTTTTTTAACTTTACAAAAGACTACTGAGATGGATGTCCAGGAAGGATGGGGGAGAAAGAGAGAGGACTGAAGGCAGAGAAAATCTAATGAGAAGCAGTATCAGAGAAATAGACTTGGTGGTACCCCAGTGTTAGCGAGACAACACGTTGGTGCTCCGCTGAGAACCACAGCGGGGATGGACCCAGGGAGATGGCTGATTGGGCTGTTATCACAGAAGATAAAAATCCCATGGGACAACTCTGCTCTTGCTTATATCCTAGTCCTCCGTGGGCTCATTTCAGCTAAGTGGTGCTATATGATTAACAACAGGGAAAGAAACAAGGAAAGAGGGAAGAAAGAGTCCAATGTTTAAACAGAGCTTTTACCCTTTATTTTGCTATAAGTGGGCTATAAATGGATGTCTTTGACTTTTCTGCAACTTGTTCCATGTGGGAAAGAATCATGGCTGAAAAGAATTTTATTTTTTCTATGAAGAAAATGATCAGGAAAGTTGAACATAATGATTTCATGCCGTGACTATAATGCAAACACATACTTAACCATCATTGTCTCCTCTTCATATAATAACCGAAAACATCTGTATTGTGCACTGAAACATTACACGCTGCATTACAATTAGAAATGTGCTGAAGTGTTGGATTGGGTGTTTATTTATGGGCCGTGAAAAGTAAGATTTTCTGCGCTTCTCATGTACAGCTAAATAGCCATAGGTAGAGTACTGAAAATTTTGGAACCCAGCAGTCACTGTGGGAATGACTTCATTATTCACCGAAGGAGGTTTTTCCAGCAGAGCTGAGTTGCTGACAAACAATAATAAACATTACTGAAAGTTGGAAACAAGAACTCAGGCATGTTGATTTTGACTGTAAAAAATGCTCACGGGGCACGGAGGGCAAGGCGCTCTTGAAATGACAAGGTACTACAATAGAGGGATCCCCATTAGAGCTGTGCACATATATTTTCCCTATTGACTCAAAAGTGTTCTGACAGGCTCAGCAAACAAGCAGCTCCTCCTAGCCGTAAATGTCTTTACCTGTTGCCACAAGTAGTCTAGTCTAGAAACAGAAATGTTTTTTTAATAGGCACACGCATGTCTTCATGATGAAATACACTCAGGTGGGGACATAGCAAATGTCTTGTTGGTGTAGCTTCTGAGAACTTTTGTAGCACAGAAGGCATCACTATGTATTTTTGCTGCAACACTTGACAGTTCGTGACCATAGCGCAATGTATTCAAGATTGGATTATATAATATTTGCTTTGTCTGACTGATATTTTGCTTGTATGTGAAACAATATGGTCGTTTCATAGAGCTCACCATACACTTAATTAATTACCAAATAGCTACTAAATTTTCTCCAAACTGAGCAGATACACAATGCTCAGTAAGGATTTCTCTGGATCTTTCTTCTTTCTCTCCCCACCAATTCTGGCTCAAAGTTTAAAACCAAGGAAGCGTAAAGTCCTGGCGTGCGCATGTGATGGCCGTATTCACAAAGAAGGACACAAACAAAGAGTTTGTAGAGCCAGTTTCTGAGTGAGCAGCAGAATGAAGACAACCCATGCCAACTGGGGATTTAGGCTGTGATTGTCACATGATTCCCGCTGATTTATTCACAAGAAAGAATGAATTTTACCAATCAATAATTGAACTAAATGTAAATTAATATTTTATTTGCCATAGCTTTACAGGAGCTGAAGCAATTTGAATGGCTCACATTTTCTCTGAGCATTGATATGTCACTTATTTACTATCCCAGGCTTGAGTATCTTCGGCTCTGCCAGAAATTGTTGGTTGACTTTCAAAGTGGATTCAGATTTCTCCCAGAGAAGTCGACAGATATGCAGGATTTCTGGTAGTGCCCCAGTTAAACATGCATCATTTGCACTGATTTTCCACATGATTATCTCAAATAGCCATGGAAAGGCACAGTTATCAATCAGGAGACTGAAGGATTCAGGTCTGTACAATAGGGAAAACTGAGGACAGGAAGAGAAATCTCATTTTTCTTTGCTTTACAAGTATTTATTGGGATATGTAGTTATGATGGCAAGTCAAGTGTAGTTGTGATGTGAGGCTGATTGTATCTTTCTTTATAGCGAGGATACCAAAAGGGCTTTCAGCCTCTAATGGTAGATTTCTTTGAACACAGGGTAGAGGAAGGGAACTTTTAAAATAGAGGAATTCAGATCAACTGTCTGAAGTTAAAATAACAGTTTGAGAACAAACTGTTTGCTCTCCCCACAGTGTCTTTGCAGGTTGCATCATTTTCTCTAATCTAGCTCTCTGTCCAAAGATTTTCAGTGACTTTGGGAGCTACAATAAACATGTCACAGTCTCCTCTAGTCCCCTCTAGAAAATGCGTTTCCTCTGTGGTCTGCCTGTGTATCAGATCCCTTACTAAGGCCTCTTGGGGTAGGGGAGTTATGCTTCTTTCTCTATCTTGGAGAGCCTGGAAAACCAACTCCAGCCTGAAGTGCAGACCTGCATGATTGTAGTATTGATGCCTCGTTAACAGTGCAGCCCAACAGCTACAAGATATTAATTACAGCTAATAAATCAGTTCTATCTGGCTTATGCTTTGTCCAGACACACAAGGGTTGTACAGCTCGGTCTGGAAGCCCACTCTGTCGCAGATACGTTGGTGGCGGAAGCTCCTTGTCCAGCCAAGCCTTTCTGTGGTGGCTTAAAATATTTGGAGGGGTTTTTGTGGAAAGGTAAGAAGATGGTGCACACACTTTTTCTTAAAAAGTGCTGACTGATGTTTTCACCTGCTGTTCTTCCTGTCAGGGCCTCAATGAAGATCCAACAGACTGCCGTGAGCAGTGGTTTCTCTAAAGGTATTTGCTTTTCCCACAGATGCCTACCTAACTTCCTATCTGTAAACTATACAAATACCCATCAAGCTCTCTCCTGGACTCCTTTTTCATCCCCTTCCATAGCAGGAAGAGGTCTAACTTCCTGGATGTACAACAGGAAAGATGAATGCAAAGTTGCTGAGAACTGACCAGAAAATGACTGGTTTACTTTATATTTATTTATTTGTAAAGTTTCAGATATTTCAGCTAGAGCTAGAAAATGGAATTTTCATGAAGGTAAAGGATTATACTGATTTAGCTGAGTCTGATTTATAGCATGAGAGATGCACAAATGTTAAAGATGCAGATGTCCTCTTTGTGACTGTTGTCACCACTTAATAAACATCCCACTACTGCAAAGAATCAAGGTGCTATTTGCCTCTCCAGGATATTATAATACAAAGTATAAAATTAAACTCTGATCGTTTGTTTTCAGCCATATATTCACAGGAATCAGATCATGCACAACCCATAGCTTAATTGGTATTCCTAATTATCTAGTACACATCAGTCTAATTGATGTAACAAAACCAAGCTGCTCCGTAATTCCCTGCTAGTGTGGGCTAGAATAGCTCCATTGAACTCAACAGACCTACGTCACTTTACGCCAGCAGGGAATTTAGCCTTAATATTCCAAAGAGCAATATGGCACATGATTCACTTGGTTCACATTTTTCCCAAGCTTTTATGTAAAATAATTTTATTTTTAGTTCAGAAGAAGAAAAATGTTTGTACAGACAGAATTGCATATTTGTACAGACATTCCCAGAATGTAGATATTAGATCCAAAAAGTATCTTTTTGTCTTCATGAAAGTAAAATACAAAACAAACATCCTCAAAAGAGAAAACAGAAGGGCGGTTGCTGTGCTTGATCCAGCGTTATATTGGATTCTTTTCTGTTGTTGCAGCTGGTCCAGTATCTTCAACTACTGGTGACGGACCAGAATGAAGTAGAAGTTGGTGGCCAGATTTTGGTTATTCTGTGCTACAATCTCATTTTAGTCTACGGTAGAAAAAGAATTCTGAAGGCAGCAAATTCAAAGAATTTGGTTAAGACAGATTTTTATATAGAAGGCTTTTACCACTCTGAAGTTGCTTGGTTTTGTGTTAAATTGAGGAGTCTCTCACTCAGGCAGTTTTTAGACAAAGCTTTCGTTGATCCGGTGAATTTAGGATTTACAGAAGCAAGCAGTTAGTAAACAGTAAAGAACTGGATTATTACTTGTCACAGTTTTCTTGAGTGGGACTTTAGAAATTCTGTCAAAGAATATGAGTTATAGATTAGTAGACAGGAAATGTTTCTGAAATTGCAATGCCAGAGGAGGTCTTCAGAAAATGTTCAAGACCATAATATTACTTAAGTAACTATCATTGATGCAGCTAATGATTCTGAAATAAAAAGTGTCCATGGTGGTAGCCATGAGCTCAAGTTTGCAAAAGAAACATCCATACAATTCCAAGGCCAAATTGTACAAAAACATAAATATATAAATGTATTAAAACATACCCATGGTTTTCTCCCTTTAGCTCAACGTGAAGGTTCAATTTTAATTTCAATTTTGTTTTAGCTTTACTGTTAAAGATCATTCTTTAACAAACAAGTAATTTTCAGGAAAGAAATTTTAAGGGAAACATAGATTGAAACGATCGGATACAAATGTGTAATTAATTGCTATTGTGTTGTGCATAACTAGTTTTGTAATTCTTGGAAGTGCAGGACAGATTCCAATTTTTTATTATCATGGAAATACATACAATGTCACCGGTTACAAACTGGTTTAGAACAGCGTTTTTCATTTTTTTATATATATATATGCGCAAACTTTTAAATTCTCATTTGTCTTTTTACCCTAACTAATTTTAGAGAAACTGTGTATTACAATTTGTGAAGAAAAGAAATAAAGACAAGCAATTGATACCGTTACCTGTGGTCAGCATTTCGTTATGCTTGTCAGATACCAACGCTGGGTATCATGAAAAACAGCAAGCAATACTTTCTTTGAAGTCTAGCAAATAGAGAAATAGCATTCAAGGCTTAGAATGCACCAGCCGTAAACATACTGCATACCCACAGGCAATTACTGTACATTCGGTGTGGCAGTATAGCTTTCTGTATTATTAAATAACTTTCTGAAAACCTAATTTGCAGGGCAGCTTTATGATACGAGAAGGAGAGGAAGAAGATGAGGATAAGACTTAGATTCATTCAACAGTGATGGCTGTAGCTTTCAATATCCATAAATACCTAGACAGGTGTCTTCCTCCCCCGCACACGTACACAGCTAATGTGCACAATGTCAAGATGATCACGATGCTGAACTCCAGCCCATTAGGATACTAATTTGATCTCTAGCATACCCTTATTATATAACACTTTAATAAGTATTTCTCTGCCAGGGAGCTACTACACCTTATTTCCCATCTGATGTGAAGCTCAGTAAGAAAACCTTAAAAACATTCATTAATATATGGCATATAATACAGATTGCAATGCAAATATAAGCCCCCAAACTAGTGCTACCTTCGTAATTCTTGTTAGTGCTAAGAAAACCATGTTAACTCCAGTGAGGTGTTGTGAAATAAAATGAGTAAATATATCTATATTGTTACCTATTGAAGATCACTTAAGTATTCCCTTAGTATTATCATAAATGTGCATAGTACTATTATAGGCATATTAATAGATCAGGAGAAAGGAATAAAGACCCAGAAATGTTAAATGTGAAAACGGAATAAGAAAATGTCAAAATAGAGATGGGGTGCAGAGGGAAGAAACACAGCGCAGAAACCTGCTGTCTCCCCTTCCCGCAAGACCCGAATAGCTACATTCAAGAAACATTATTTCCCTGAGATAACTGTGGAGGAACCAACAGAAAACACGTCTCGGGGGAAAACTGCATCTAAGAGGTGGGTATAAAGACCGCAGGATTCTTTCAGTAACAACTTCTTCTTCTGTCAAAAGTTTTTTTATTCAGATTATTAAGTGGTACTATCTGCCAAGCAACAGGAGGTCTGGGAAGCTGCAGAGGGGAGGGAAATCTACCTCCTCCTAGCCACTGCTTCCTTCTAAAATGGCATCAAACCTACGGAGAGAGCAGCCGTAGGAATATTCTTGGAAAGAATCTAAAAGCAGAGAGAAGAGGCATGCTACTCAACATGAGTGTTTGAGAGCTGGGTGGGAAAGGTGTTAGTTCGTATGAGAACAAAAAGAGAAAAGACAAAAGATACGAAAAAAGATTGAAGGAAGCAAAACAGCAAAATATGTTCTTTATTGTGCTTCTCCCACTATTGCTTGTGTGTAGATGACTGGTCCTAGAAAATATGTTATATTGCGCCCGCTCAGAATGCGATGCAGAATGTATTGTTGCTACCTTTACACACCAGAGATTATTCCAAAAGGTAAATTTGGTGCATATGGCACCATGTGGCCGAGAAAGCCAGAAAATTATAACCTGGGGAGAGCCAAAAATTCCCAAGAGACACGTTCCCTACTATTGCATCTCAGCTTTCCTTATAGCTGTGCAGGTTGACGACTACCCAAATGAACAGCTCTGGCATAATGCCACAATTCAGAGGAAAGCCTGGTAGTTGGAGGCACACTGAAAACACTCTGGGCTTGATTCCATGCTCCGTCAGTGTCGCCCGGATGGATGGAGGCATGAGTCTCCCAAGGCTGGTTGTGGATGCCGGATTCAGTCCTCTCTAGTCCTCATCCATGCAGCTTTAATTTATAGTATTGCATGAGAACTTGCAATGCCCTCATGGCTGTAAGGTACCCGCTGTAACAGAGCACCTGTACCCCAGCTTCCCCCCCTCCCAAATCGCCCTGGAAACCTCTTTTCCTCATGACATCAGGGATGAGGGACGCAGAAGCAGCTGACCACCTCTACGCAGGAGAAATCCCCAGCTGGTGTTAACCTTTGCTGTACAGTGGTCAGAGTCGATCATACGGTGAGAAATGTCCACAGCAAAGCAGAGGAGGTGCTCCTTTGTGCTATATAAAGGACTCTTGTCCAACGAGATATGTACTTACTTATCTGTTACATTCGATTATGCATGTATAGTCATGCATGAGAAAAATCGCAAGGTTTGTATTCCACACAAATAAATATTAACTGTTTTAGCATCCTGCCCCTCCAAGCCCCCCTTCCCCCCTCTACCTTTGACTGAGAATAAAGTAATTTTATGCATTCTCTCCTACCCTGGGCGTGAAAAAGTAAATGCTGTATTACCCCAACTTAGGTAACCCTTAGGATAATTTTTTAAGCAGCGGGAAACTAGGCTATCTGGCTGGGTAGATAATGATATCAGCTGCTTCCTTCCAAAACAACAGGTGCTTTGGCATAAAAATGTATATCATCATACTGAGATGATGACATCAGTTCATACTTCAGCTTAATTATAAACTACCTCCATTAATCCTCAAATAATTAAACATTTTGTGTATGGTGCAAGGTGAAATATAAAAGCAAAAGGTGCCTAGCTGTTCATCACAGGGTTAAAATGGCAGTTTCTAAATCATTTGTACTCGTGTCTGCTTATTTAAATGTAAATCTCAAGCTGATTTTAAACATTTGTTTATATTTTATTGTTCCAGCCACGAGGTGGGTAAAAATAAATGCTGCTAAAATTCAGTGAAAACTTGATGAAATAACTAAGATACATGGATTGAGGTGACATGAAGTATATATATGCATAAATAAAAATTTTATGAAATAGCAAAGATGTGCAGGATCAGGCTTTGTGCGTACAAGAATAACTGGGGGAGAAGTCATGGTTCATGGCCTAATAGCAGAATAAACATCGCAGCGTTCGGTGTTTGCAGATTTTGTGCAAGAAGATCTTAGGTTGACGTTCATAAGCAGTACATCTGAATAAAACAAACTCTGGGCAAGCAAGCACCATTTATTGAAACAAATAGATCGAGTAACCTTTGTAGAAAAGAAGTGTTAACGGAAAGTGGTATCAACACAATTGAATTGAGTTCATTTTTAAAATAGTTCAGTTCCTACAGTAGGCAGCCACTTGAAACCTGTACGTTCTCCCCTTGTGTTCTTTGGTAGCACAGTGTTTGTGGGTACACGTTTATCACTGTTTCAAAGCTGCGCAACAGATTGCTCAATTTTTGATTTGATATAAAAATCAGTAGACAGAATTGAGTGAGAGCTGAATTTGTAGGCTAAAAGAGCAGAGAAGCACGGCAGAGAAAAGATTATGTTCTTCTGCCTTTAACTTTAAAATATGGCACTGACCTTCTTTAAAACAGATGCTATCTTCAGGAGCCAGATGTGTCTTCAAGCAAATTAGTTATAAGAAATACATCCAAGGACACAGCCATTTAAGAATCAATAAATTATGCATTTGTCATTTGTTATTGTGTGAGGCTTATGCTGACATCTTTGACATGAATGGAAGAGTCTCTGTCCACAGTAATAGCATTAACAATTTAACAGAGGTGGTTTTATACCAAAAGGGAAGTGGTTTGAAGAAATTACTGTTTATCACCATGTACATATACACACCTTAATTATTCATCGCATGTCCACTTACCAGCCTACTTCGTGTTACGTAAGTTGTGCTAGATTAAAAAGTTAGAGCTCAGGCGTGTGTCCTGTTACTGCCGCTATTTCTGTCCCCTTGAGCCCAAAACAGAGAGAACCATTCTCACAATTATTTTCTTTTCAAACCACCAAATCAAGAAAGTTTTGTTTATTGGTGGCACTTTATGAAAAATGCCTACAAAGAAGAGTTTTTTTTTTTCTAAAAGCAAAAGCCATGGTGGAATTTTTTTTGTGGGCTTAGTTGAAACATTTGGATGACCATATGGAACTCTTAGTGGTGCCATGGGACCATGCAGCTATGAAATCTGATCACTATCTCCCTAGTGACAGCTGGAGCCTTTACACCATCAGAAAATTTTCAGACTTCTAATTTGTCATAACTACCTCCTGTGGAAACAAAATATGTTATGTAGTTAGATACAAGAATCTGAGGCTACAGAACTACACATATCGGCTTCTTTTCCTTTTAGCTTTCAAGCTTCAAATTAATTCCTTGACTGCATCTTATGACTCACTGATGCAAGAAATAAAACATACACAGAAAAAGAATATAAAAAACATATGGGGGTCTTGTGAAATTAGGGTTAGCTCTTCTGTATAGTTATTGTGGATGATGACTTATTTTGAAAAACCTACTTATGTAACAAATGTTGATCCATGCAGTTCAAAGTTTCTTTATATTTAAACCTTCTCTTCAGATTTTCTCTCCCCTACTTTGAATGATGATAAAAAACCCCCTAACTCTTTGTTTAACATACTAAAGTGTAACTTTGCAATGGTTTCCATTATTTTTTAATTTTTAACATGTGCATTCTTTCATCACCACATCAGGCTTGAAAGGGCACAAAATTGAGAGTCACTTTTTATTAGAGGAGCTCAAGGGAGAAGGGGATGAGAGCTCCCTGCCCACTGCAATCACACAACATGGCTGTAGAGAAAGAAGTGCTCAGCTGTTCCCAGAAAACAAGAATCCTTTTGACACTCAGAAATATAGGTGTCCACCAGGCAGTCACTTTGGAAAATCGTGGGTAATACTCGTACGTATGTCTATGTACCTCTCCATGGGGGCAGATAACCTAGCAGAGCTGAGAATCACATGTCTCCATGTTTATTTGTTGTGTAGCCTTGGATAGATTTTTGATCTCCCAGGGCATTTTCAGAAGTCTGTGAGACATAGCTCAGTGACTGTGAGAAGGACAAAATGTTAACACATGTTATCATTTGCTTTTATATGGCCGCTGGTATTCTAGCTAGCTAGACATCAAAAATGTAACCTTATGCTTTGGGCATGGATACCACTGCTATTGATTCATGTTTGTGGTGGGTGCAAACAAGAAGTTGAGTATTGTGTAATCTTGTGGACAAGAAGAAGATAACTGCTGGGTTAAGGAACCTAAATGTACCAGTGCTGTTTATGACACTTGAGCTTCTAGCTTAAGTCACTATTTCACATGGCAATCTGGCACCAAAGTATATAAAAGTTAAATTTGTTTTATATATTGGAAAGTTGTTTATCGTACAAATAAGTTAAAAAAATACGGTTGAAGGCCACTATCTTGTGCAGAATAGTGTACAAGAGGTTGGATTAGATTAACACATCAATCTCTTATTGCTTTACTGTCTGGGACACTAGAACAAAATTTCCTTTCTAATTAATGAGCAAAAATGACAGTAAGCTTCTAATAAAGGATCCAACTGAATCTTTCTTCCAGGTCTTATAAACATCTCAACCATTTGGGACAGTATGCAAGAAGCCTAGAAGTACAGATTAGAGATGTAGAGAAATGCTGAGGTTCTTTATGATTGTTGATTAGAGTCAGAAAGCAAAACTAAGGTAGTTCCTAATTAAAACCAGACTCATTTACTCTAAAGGAGAACTGGAACAAGGGAGATTGTGCAGCCCATGTGACAAAAAAGGCAGCGCTGGATAAAAGGCACTTGCTGTTCCAGTATGACTAGTACAAGACAGTGTGAGGAAGATATTTGCTTACATTACCAGAAGTGATAAAAGACTTTCCATTAAAAAATGATGAGGAAAAACTGTGCATAACCCTAGGAGAAAGGAAAGAGACGGCAGGGATAGCATCATGCTATGTAGCAACCTGCCACCAACTTGGAAATGGACAATAATGACAAATGGACACAGGGGATAAAACCCCAAACACACTGTGAAGTGTTATCTTGGGCAGATACATGATGTATTGTATCTATTGCTGACAGTTACCCAAGGTTTCTGCTTTTTTACACATTGACAGCCTAAGTACAGCATGGTGTCCCAATAAAATATTTTGATTTGCAGCTGAGCACTGTCATTGTTTTATTCTTGCCTTGGGAAACAAACCGTGACACGTAGGTTGACTTGGAAGCTCACGTTTCGTTACGTCTTGTCCCTCTGTATCCTGTTGTCGCAAAGCTTCCTTGTAGCACCAGTACCATTCCCAGCCACCCTGGAGCCCTGATGCAGATCAACTGTGCCATCTTTTAGGGCATATGAAGTAGCAAGAGAGGATGGGTTGGTAAAAAGAAGAGGCTCTACAGAACATGGACACTGACAGCTAAATGTCTATCATTTCCATAGCTGCTATATAGCTATATAACTATAGCTAAGCATTTGGCAAGTTTAATTAATGCATTATTAAAGGAGTCTTAGGTCCAAACTGAGCTTAACTTGGGTCTGAAACACAGCTGTTGTGGTCTCCTGAAGTCCTTGTGTGTTAATGGCACAGCTGTTTTGCCTTAGCTGGCTAGTTATTTGTGTAGTATCCTGCTTTTTCAGCTAACCGGGATGCCGTGCAGCAGCACCTCCAGGGTTGAGTCCACATGAAGATGCTCCAAGCAGAAATCCTATGGTGTTTGTTTTTGAATTCTTTCATCCCAGATGAATCCCTTACCCACACCCATGCACCCCTGCATGGTGTTCATGAAGTAGTACTTTGTGGACACCTGAAGGAATGAACTTCCCTGTATAAGATCAGTCTGTTGTGTCTCTCTTGGATTGCACCATCTCCCATTGTCTCAGGCTCGGTCCCAAGTAGACGGAGTTATGATAATTTTTTTTGCCAAATTATATGCTGATTTTTGGTTGCAAACAAAGATCAAATAAAGGCTGATTTTATCATGTTGAGTTCTTTCCTATCTTTAGTATGCTGGTTTTTTCACAATGAAAGTTTTTGATACATCTTTTTAAATGCTTGATAGGATCTTTATCTTAGCCTTATGCATGTTTACATCCCCAGAGCCAGGTTTTAAGGTGCTGTGATTTGGTGCTGTGTCCCAAGGTGATCTTTGGTTGGTTCATTGAAGCTGAGGATTTGGTCTTTCTCTTTTTTACCCAAACCTGTTTCAAGAATATGAAAAACTTCTGGACCTCAGTTGACTAGACCTAAGTTTAAAATAGGACCCTGTTTAAATGCTATAGAGTGGAAATAGTCACTGAAGAGCTGTACTAGTACATCTGCTTTTAAGAAATAGTTTCCTTAATCCCAAACTGTCTTTAATCAATGGACCTAACACTGATTCATAGCATTTCTAGATACTGTGTTATGTCACCTTTTCTTTAAGTACCTATGTAATTGCTGAAAAGCATGAAGCTGAACCAAGTTCCTTTTTTCCTAATCATTATTAAAAGGGAGCATCATCCAAGTGAGTACAAATGTTCACTGTTCTTCATCTTATAACAATGAAAGGGGGTTGAATTTTGTAGTTACTGAGGGACTGAGGGGGTTTAATTACAGTGAGTGAAAGGTTTCTGGAAAAGTAGTTAAAATCTAGGAGACCTATTCTGGCTGAATTCCTGGTGCACTCAGCGAGCTGAATGAAAACTGTTACAATATTGTTTAATTAATGCTGAATTGCATAATGATTGGCCTTAGCTCTCTAATTGCTATTGGTAGTAGCTCTTCAAATTTTGATTAGTGGAGAGGTGAATCACTATCTTTGATGTGGTGAGGTAGCTTCTGCCACAAATTAAAACCGGGTAGTGAGGCTACAGATTAATTGTGGGTATGTGGAGCAATTAGGACAGTCTACCTCACCCTGTCTTCTGTCTGAAGTTTGTTGCCTGTGGTAAAGGTCATAGAAATCAAACCTGAATTGTACCATTTTGGCTGAGACCTGTATATATTTAAATGCACTGTTTTGGGGAAAATCTTTAGTCATTGTAATTCAAAACATGTTAGATGTCATTTTCTTCCTTGCCATCAGAAAGAGCAAGTACCAGAAAGCAATCTGCCGCTGGGGAGGGGCTGGAGAGGCTCCTTGGGCCACACAGCAAATCGCGGCATCCATCTGGATAGCAGTTGCCGGGGTATGTCGCAGGGCGATGTTAGTTTTGACTAACTTTTTACTCTTGCGAATGTGTAAAGCTGTTTGATACGAAGTTAACCAATGACTTCCAGAAACTGCGCTCTCCGAAGCGGTTGCCGCAGGACTCGTCGAGAGCTTTGCTGGACAGGGAGGCCCCGGTCACCCTCCCGAAGCTGTGACGTGCCGCTGGCACGGACTGCATCTGGGAGGTGCTTTGCAAAGGTTTAGTCTTGCTTAGATATGAACCTGAGCATAGCAGAAACATAGCGCTCTACTGTGAGATTTTTAGTAACCTTGGTTCATGACAAGGAATTTTTCCTAATCAAGTCAGTGCCTGGGTTAGAGTATTGTGGCTTGTTTTTTTCTGTAGTTTTCTCTCTATGCTGTGTTGCCACGTACTGGATGAACAATCTGGAATAATGGAGAAAAAGCTAATTAAAAAAAATGTATTATTGCCATTACTTTCTGTTGCTCTAATATGATTATGAATGAAAACAATCTGATTTAAAGAGATTGCTATGCATTAATTTTTTGGATGTTCTACCATCTTGTGTCTGCTCCGTATGTGCTGCTCAGATTTCATCTGCTGCCTGAATATAGGGTTTGGGCTTGGGTTTTTTTCCCCTTATTTATCTCGTCCTCCCTTATCAATTCTGATTTACTTCTTTCTCTGCATACTTTGCTCCTATCCTGTGACTTACTGTCATTTCTTGCCCTGATTTGTTAGTGGGAGCATGAGAAAATAGTTTCTACTGAAGCTGCTAAATATGTCTCTCATTTATTCAGCTGGTGGGAGAGAGAGAAGAAGGAATGAGGTTCAGCAAAGTAGCCTTTGTAACCGCAAGATTGTTTGCGCTTTACTGCCGGAACATGCTGAGACTTGAAGCCTTTGTATGATTTTTATAAGTAGAGAGGCTGTAATTGAACTTTCTTGCTAGACATTAAGAAAAAATAGAAGATTAAAATATTTATTTTCTTCTTTTTTATACACACAGGCAAAAAACAGTTTTTGAAATCATGTGAGTTGGTGCAATTATATAAACTTCTGCGCAAATGATGAGACCCTGTGAACAATTATAAAGAGGAGCAAAAGCAGCCTTTTACGTATTCGCTTCAGGGAAAAGCAATCTGGCTGAAACTTTTTACTGGAGAGCTTCACTCACCTGTCAGAACTGCTTTCTTGATGTTCATTTCTGATGGGCGTACAAAGCTGAAACTCAGGTCTAAATAGCACAAGATTTAGACAAAAATGAGACACCCCACTTCTATGTCTTCAGCTTGTCTCTGCTTTTAATGAACAAAAAGTTTAGATAACCATTTGGAAAAACAGATAACCTCAAGTGCTTTTTCAAATAAAGCTACCTTCTTTAAATAATAAAAAAGGAAATGATCTGCTTTGTCACTTATGTTCAAGCACTTGCTTTTGCAAATAAAAGTGAGAACTTCGTAAACCCAACACCAACATAACCAGCGCATAGAGCTTCGCCTGAATCAACCTACCAGCACAAAAAAACCCTGGAAAAGAGCCAAAACTATATGATAGGAGCTGTTGCCATCTCAGTGGTCCTAGGAATGAAAAGGAACGAAGGCAGGTGAAAATAATTGAAAATGACAATATGAAGAAATTTATAGGTTGGTATATCTGTATATAAAATATAATTATATATAAAAGTATATTTCTATAAATATGACTAGACCATACAGCAATAAGAAATGTGCCATCAAAGTGGAAAGAAAAAGAAACTAGGAGTCCTTATTTCTGGATGGTTCTGCGAGGGCGCAACGACCAGTGCCTGTAGGTTAGCACAGGGAAGAGGAACTCAGGTCTGTACCCATAAAGACCCTTGTTTTCTATTGAGATAATGTATGACAGAAGAGAAGCCAGTTAGAACCATTAATCTGGTTCAATTTTATTACAATTTATAGCCCATGCGAACAAAATAAGTCTATTGAAGTACATGACAGCAGCAGTACATGAGTTCGTGCTTAAAAATATTATTCTCAACGTTGGGACATCTGGGCAGCCAGATCTAATCGTATTTCTTTACTCTGCCAGAACTAGAGCATCTGACATCGGAGTTATTTGTTCAGACATTTCTAAATAGATAGTGCCAGATAACTAACTGTAATCAAAACCTTTCCTTTTTCTGACACTATTTGGATGTGTCTCCAGTCCCAAAAATCCTGTCATTGTTAAAAAAAAAAAAAAAAAAGAAGAAAAAAGAAGAAAGGAAAAAAAAAAGATGTTAAGCGTGAACAAGAGCCCCACAGCCAGATTTCCTGCCCCACTTTTGATCCCTTTGTGTTGCCTGAGAGGTGCAAAGGAGCTGGCATCTGTTTACAGCTGCTGAGCGGAGGATCCTCCGGGGCGGGAGGTCTCGCAGGGAGAGGGGACGGAGCCGGGTGCTGCTCCCGGCCGGCTCCCAGCT
>NW_010534714.1:1865-2242 GCF_000687285.1 Phaethon lepturus | reverse complement strand
GTCTAACGAGCTTCCCTAACGAAGGGTCTCGGGCCGGGCCAGAGGGAACGCCGGTCCCCCCCTCCCCGGGTAAAGCTGATCCGAGACGCTGCCGGGAGCTCTCGCAAGCCTGACGGGACGCTCCAGCAAGCCGGGTCGCGGCGCAGACCGGGACTGGGGCTCTTCTTGGTTTACCCAGGTCACCTCCTGCCCCGTACGGTGACAAAAGCCCGGCTGCGCTAAGCCTGGGAAGGTTCCTCCGGCGCAGGAGCCGGCCCGGCTCTCCTCCCGGAGCGGGGCGTACGCTTTGCCCTTCTCCCGAGCGAAGCGGAGCTGAAGCCGGCCCCGTGTTTACGCTTCCAGAAGCCGTGCAGCAGCGCAACGACCCTCGGGAGACC
>NW_010534714.1:1557-1797 GCF_000687285.1 Phaethon lepturus | reverse complement strand
GCTCGACCCAAGCGCGCAGCTCCACCCGGCAAAGCTCACCTTCTGAGCACCCGAGAAAGCGTGGTAGAAGCAGGAAACGTATGTCATGATGGCCTTCTCATCGGGCCTGAGAGTGCCTACAATATCTGCGCGGAGAGAAAGGGAGGAGAGAGGGTGAAGCAGCGGCACAGCGATCCTAAACCCCCCTCGGGCATGCAGCGGAGGGGAACAAGCGCTTGCTGGGGCCTGGGACCCAGACCA
>NW_010534714.1:1084-1384 GCF_000687285.1 Phaethon lepturus | reverse complement strand
CCAGCCGTGCTGGCCCCGTTTCACAGCCAGATTTGGGGAAGCCAAGCGGCGTTTTAAACCCGTGTGAACGAGCTGAGGTCTGGTTCCCAAGCCAACAAGAGACAAAACGGCCATCTGAAAGAGAAGTGGCGTGAGCGTAGGATGCTGCAGTCGGAAATGTTACAGCGAGATGGACACAGCCGCCTCCGGTACCTTCTGAGCCCCGGAAAAGGCATGGTAGAAGCTCGACACATAGGTCATGATGGCTTTCTCGTCGGGGCGAGCTGTGTTGACAATGTCTGCAAGTGAACAACAAGGGTT
>NW_010534714.1:347-672 GCF_000687285.1 Phaethon lepturus | reverse complement strand
CGTCGGCCGCCTCCGGCGCGAGCCAGGCGCGCTCTCCACGCCGTGCCCCGGAGCCAGCTCCTCTTTAGGCTGGAATCCCACAAACACGCAGCTCTGAGAAGCCAGATAAATACACCTGTACGGGCAGAAAAGCGCGTTTCCGCCGGCACGCTTCCTCGGCGCCCGAAGCGGCGGATCTTCCGTCAAGGACCCGGACGACGTCACCCCGCGGCAGCGCGTCACAGCTCGGCGCACCCGGAGAGCTTACCCTCCGCATCCAGCATCTTGGGGATGTCCAGGTACTTCTCCGCCACTTCGAAGGCGTTGTTCAGATTCGTCACGGGGT
>NW_010534714.1:0-324 GCF_000687285.1 Phaethon lepturus | reverse complement strand
ACACATGTATTTTGTTAATATTTAAATATTACCCGCCGAGTTAGGTGGACAGACGGACAGCCACGGCTCCCTGCCAGCTCAAAGCTCGGTTTTCAGACGAGAGAAGGGGCAGAGAAGGGGCAGCGCTACCCCCGAGTTTTACCTTTCTGAGTTTGTCGTATTCGATGAGCTCCGGTCTGTGTCTGTGGATCAAGGCATTGAAAGCCAGACCGTCTTTCCAGCTGCAAAAGACGAGGGGAGAGTGAGATCCCTGCGCCAGCACGGGGCTTGAACTCACACGGACGGGTCCCCCGGCAGCCCCCCCCGATGCACGAATTTACCGTG
>NW_010534713.1:17806-20251 GCF_000687285.1 Phaethon lepturus | reverse complement strand
GTGATTCTGTGATTCTGTGATTCTGCAGCTCTACCTTTGTATATGCTTCAACCACAGGGACAGGCTCCAGGAGAGGCGAAGGAGGCCACAGAAAAAAAGGGATGTGTAAGAAGTCCATTTCACCCCTGAGACCTACAGCTTGCTCAGCCATAGTGCGTGTGTTGTATGTAGCCACACTGGGAGGTGCAATCTTCCTGGTGCTTACAACCTCCCTTCTCAGTCCAGCAACCCAATATCCACCATCCACCATCCACTGTCCACCATCCACACCAATTCACAGCATTGAGCCTGGAGATGGAGCACATCAGGCTGAACTGTGTCATTTTAGGTCTTGGCTATGAGCAAGGAAGCCAGTGGCAATACCCTGGGGCAGGGGAAGAGGTTGGTGGCAAGAAACTCTTCCTTCACCTCTCTCTTCATGACACTCCAGGGAGGTGGTACATGGGAAAGATGCCTCCTTGAACATCTTCTTTCTTTGAGTATCTGCTGCAATCCAAATTCCAACCAGTAGCCCAGCTATGGGGCTAGAGGGGCCTGAGGCAAGACACAGCAAAGCCACTGCTATTAAGAGAACGGAAAAAGCAGTGGCTAATCTTGGGCAGAGAACAACCATGGATAAAAAGACTCCTGTCAGGAGCACTGGGGCATGAGAAGAGGTCTTAAATCTACCTGCCTGGCACCATTCCCCTTGAAAATCCTCCCCTCTTCTCAAGCCAGCAGATTTGATAGGAGAAGACCACCTTCTTCCACATGCAGGGAAGAAGAGAAGGGGGAAAATCTCCTGCTTCTTCCAGAAGAGGAGGGGCAGCTCTGCTTGCTCAAGCTTGCCTGCTTACACAAAGGCATGAGCAGCTGGAGGGTGATGCTCTCTCCAGCTTTGGCTTACCAGACTGACACCAGCACAAAGCCCATCCACGAGCTCTTGGCTAGGCAGCTTGTCAGACTGGTGACCAGCTTCAGAGCTTAAGAAGAGGTCACCAGCTTAGTTTGCAGGGCTGATAACAAGCACATTTCTACCTGAGTCACTGTGTTTTCCTGCAGTTTTCCTTTCCAACCTTCCATGCAAATATCAGCACTTGTGGCTATTTATGTTCTTGGGAAAGTCACTGCCTGGGACGAGGGAAACTACGAGAAAGGAACAAAAGAAATAAAGGGATGAAGAGGAAAACAAGGAGAAAGTTAGATAAGAGTTTTCCATCATCAAACTGAGATGAAAAAGCAGCAAAAAAGGTTTAATTTCCTTTCCCTCTTGACTTCTTTCCAGCACTCTTTTCCCTCCTTTTTT
The DNA here is from genome assembly GCF_000687285.1 of Phaethon lepturus. Taxonomy (NCBI): domain Eukaryota; kingdom Metazoa; phylum Chordata; class Aves; order Phaethontiformes; family Phaethontidae; genus Phaethon; species Phaethon lepturus. Next base: position 18,966 of record NW_010534713.1, on the reverse strand, counting down.
CTCTAAGCGAAAATTGAAAGTTGTGTCAGAAAAAATTAAAAACCACCTGTCCCAATTCCTCCTCCTACCCTGACTATTTTCCATAGAAAAGAAATAAATGAAAACAAGAATGTAATGGAAGCTTCTGTGAAAAACAGTCTTTGATTAAAAAAGTAATTTTTCATCAACACCTACAGCTGAAGAAAAAACCTGGACCAGCTCCACACAACATTTTGGAGATACAAGCTAGCCCCAAACCCACAAGTATTTGTCCTCAGTGAAAGGAAAACTCAGACACAGCATGAGTACATGTGTCTATACTAGGTTTAATTCAGCTAGCATGCTAAAACCAGCAGGGACGCCATGCTGGAAAGGACCTTGTGTACTTTTCTGATAGCAGCTCACAGCGAGATCTGTGCTACCACATCCTCTCTCTGACTCTTACTCATGCTCAATGGAATGGATGCAGCAATGCCATCACACCTTCCTTTGCCCAGGCAGACAAAATCCCTAAATGCACTGATTCAGTGCTATAACCTTGTCCAGCAGGTATCAGAGCCCCAGCACCGGGCCAGGAGCAATAAAGCGGTTCATGTACATGGGGCTGCTGTCAAAGGCACATGTCTTTGTGAGGTTTATCGGCTCTCTACCTCCCACTTGCTGGGAGGAAGCCAAGATGCAGGAATTTGTGAACTTGCTAACTCAGCATTTCTGCCTTGCTGGCACAATGACTGGACACAGCCTTCTGGAAAGTCTTATGACCACTTGTCAGGGTCAATGATCAAGCCCAGGTCTTTTGAAGCTGTTGCCCCAGAACATCAAGGCTTTACGTTATAGTCATAGAATCATAGAATCAGACAATAGTTTGGGTTGGAAGGGACCTTTAAAGATCATGTAGTCCAACCACCCTGCAATGAGCAGGGACGAGTCACAAGATCAACACTACCCATTCGCTAGGGAAAGGAGGCCCTGCGAAGGACCTGCAGGGCACAGGCAGCAGGCAACCACCACCCACCCTGGCAGTCACACTTAGACACCGGACAGGTGGACCATAGTGCACCACAGTGGCTGGGGGAGTACAGGAGGCATGCCAAGCAGAGACGGGGTACACCAACATTAAAAGTGTGCACATGTCCTCAAATAGTTGAGTGTATCTGCTTATCTATACGCATAAACAGGGG
>NW_010534713.1:14560-17775 GCF_000687285.1 Phaethon lepturus | reverse complement strand
CTCTTTCCTCTGGATCTTCCTCTAAAGCAGATTGAAGAGAACCAGAGGTGAGTTCTCACTTTTTCTTCAGTGCAGTGGTCCAGCAAGAGGGAGCAAAGGAGAGGAACTGGCACAAGGACACATCTTCCTGTGGAAGGCAAGATGCACTGAGGACTCTCCAGCCAAAGTACACTGTTGTTCCATTTGGGACAAGTACTTTTGCACCTTTAGGCAGCAGCCTTGCATTCCCCTCATGTCTCCTTTCCCCCACAAAAATATTCCTCCTGTAAAAATGTTTACCCCCTCAATTTTTTTCTTAGCCAGCCTTTACTTCACCGATGCACAAAATGAAGCTGAGCTCTGATACGCTGCTGCATCCTCACTTTTATCCCTGTCCTTTTCTCGGCACAATTTGAAGAGTAATGACCTGAACCAACCCCATCTTAAGACAATGGGTGTCTGTGTATTGACTTCAATGGAATTTGGATTAACATGGGATTGCAAAATCTCCAAAATTAATGCAACTGTAATGCTGTTAAAACAATGGCTCAAAGGTCAGGAGATCCCTGTAGTTAAAGGTTTCCCTTGAAATTAAGTAAGCCACACCGCACATCCTGCATTGCCTATGATTATACCTTCATAACAGAGAATGAAACCAAGTGCTGCATGTCTGAGAACAAAACCCAGGAATATAAAACACCATGCGTGCAAAGCAAACATTAAGAGTATAAAGCAGTAGCTATCTACCTCTCTCTTTATCCCCAAGTGGGTAGTGATACCTTGTTCATTGCAGTGCTTTTTGTTCTTGCGATTTTCTTGAAAAATTAATAAAACAAAAATGTTAGAAGACAGCCCATGTAGAACAAATACTGTTCTGACAACAATTATTCTACAACAACAGAGCTCAGAGAGCAGCAAACTTTGCCTCAGCCTCAGCTCCATGAAGCCACAGGATGCCACCTTGGTGCCCCTTTCCAATTCACCAGAGGGCAGGCAGGAAAGCAACAAGATGTTGAGGAATATGCCACTAACAGTGAGACCTTCTCTCAGAGCTTCTCTTCCCATACAGGTAATGTCCTTCTGCATATTATTATCCCAACCACACAAAAGAGAAACTGAACTGCCTCACCCATTAAATCGTGACCGCTGACAATTACGGATGCCCATTTTTAGACAAGAGATGTTAGCCAGAAGCTTTTTTTTTGAAGGCAATGAGGGCTGGCGGTTTGGAGTAGTCCTTTCTCCAGTAGCTGCGGTAATGCCATGATAAGGTCGTGTCTCAGTGTGGCCCCACAACTTCTCCTGCAGGCTCCAGTGGCAGCGGGAAGGGATGGATGGAGTCGGGGGTGGGGGGAAGCAAGCAGCCAGCGTTTCCACTATTTGCTTATCTTTTGGGAGCTGCCCATTTTCCCCAGGACTTTCCAGGGAAATCCTGGCTATGTTGAGCCTTGCTGGGGTACAAGGCTATTTTTAGGGAAGCAAATAAACAGCTGGAGATCCATTTTCATTTAGATTGAGGATTTATATTTTATTTGTTAATTTTCCTTTAATCTCCTTGTCTTTCATTACTCCCTGACTTTCACAGCAGGGGAGAGGAGGGACACATGGAGGAGGGTGAGGAGTAGGATCCAGTGATGAGGAAGGTACTGGAAGAGGGAAGAGAGTGAGGGGCAAGAGTATTGTTGACAGTATCTGATCCTCCGATTAATGTATTTCTAAGCAGATTAACCGAATCCCAACTGCTCTGTGCCAGGTTTCTTCTCTAAGCTTCTCTCTCCCCCCCCCATGTAAACAAAAAGACATTTCCTCTGAGCAAACATCCAACATACTGACCAAAGCTCTGGCAGACTCCCTTGCCCTCATGTAGCACAACACTATAGGGCACAGGAGAAGGGGGTAACCTCTCTTTCTTTCACCTCCTCAGGACTTTGCATGACTTCTGACTTGTCCATCTTCAGGAAGTGTGGAAGGATGCCAAGAGTGATGTGGGAAGATGAAGAAGCAACGGCTGGTACTATTCTGAGAACTCATGGCCTCGTTACACTTTGCTCATCCGTAGCTGCTCTCCATGGCACCCACACAGTGAGGAAGAGAGGGAGAAAGGTGAATAAGAGCACCCCCAAAAGAGGTGGTGGGAACCACTAAACACAACCCACTTCTTCCTGCCCTGCCGCATGGAAACCTTCACACTGGCTCCCTACAAGAAAGAAACGTTGCTGTTTCAACCCCGGTTCTTGGAGCATTTCACAGTCACTGGTTGGCCAAACCCCTGCAACCCAGTATCACTGTCCCCATTTTATAGATGGGGAAACTGAATGTAGGACAGAATTCTCTGAGGTCACAGGGCAGGTCAGTGGCACAGCCCCATTCACAGGAGCTGAGTTACAGGCATTTTTCCACGTCACAAGATCAGCCTTGGCTGAATAGGTCTTCTCTAATGAGTCTCCAAATTTAGCCTCCAAGTTTATTTGTTTCCAGACCTTGTGAAGCAACCTCTCTGCTAGTCGGTCTCCAGCCTTGCTCCCCAAGTGCAGGTTTGCCAGCTCTGCTAGCAACAGCCACAGTGGTCATGGGGTATTTCTGCCTGCCTAACATGCTGATGGAGCTCGAAGACCATGCCTGCCTTCATGCATGGCAGTGTTGCCAACCCATCTTGAAGGGGAGTCTGGAAGGACAGGAAGACCTCCTTCCCCCTTTCCCCTCTTACAGACACTCATTTTGTCAGTCCAGGTTTCCTCCTCTGCCTTCGCCTGAGCAACAAGTGGCTGAAATATTCACAGACGCACACACACACACACACACATACACACCCGCTTCAGGCTAGAACTCCTCCCTTAAAAAATGAGGTTTTTCTATATCTCCTACCAGGGAAGGAGAGCAGCTCTCATCATGAACAGCCAACACAGCATAGCTGATGAAACCACACAGAAAGAAGAGGAATTCCCATTTGTTCTGCTGCCCGTCTTGCCCTGCTCAAGTCATGGTGAGAGCTTTAAAAATTAAGCCAAAGACAGGTTAAAACTAAAATGCTGTCTTTGCCACACAGTGACTGCTCCTAAAATGAATCCCCCCTGAGAAGGCTCCACCACACACAACTTTTAAATGAAACACTTCAGAGCTTATTGCACTGTACAGCACGGTGTTTTCCTACTGATGCCTTTTCATTAAGAAAATCACAAGAAAAGTCCTGTGCTGCAAATGGAAGTGGAGATTGTGACTAAACAAGAATGTACAGA
>NW_010534713.1:0-14529 GCF_000687285.1 Phaethon lepturus | reverse complement strand
GAAAAGATAAGGGCAAGGGGAAAAAAGCAAATGAATTTATGTTGCCTAAGGCACTGAAGGGAATAAGAAGGGATTTACAAATTCATCAGGAGGAGAGGAAGCACCAGGAAGAAGGTAGGTTCATTAATAAATGAGGATGAGGATGAAATTAAAGGTTCAGAAATGGCTGAGCAGCTTTTTAAAATCTGTCCTTAGCCAGAAGAATAAAGAGAGGGAGTTTGGACTAAAAAAGTGGAAAAAAAGCAAGTTTAAAAAAAAGCAGAAGCAAAAAGAACTTGAAGGATGATATGTCCACAAATCAAATAAAGCAAATGACATCCTAGAACTTAATCCAGAAAAGACAGAGACATTTTTTATAAGTATTTTTCACTTCAACAGAATTAATACAGGGCTGAACATTACGCAATCTATACATATAAGCACCTGCATAAATGTATGCAGGATCAGGAGCCTAATTTATTATGGCAAGGCATTGACAAACGTATTATCCCAGTGACAAATAATCTGACAATTTACACTGAGCTAGGGAGGCTCCACAAAACCAACCAAAAAGCAAACATAATAAAGAATTTCAATAAGGAATAGAGCTGGCAACGTTTAATTCCAAGTCGATACCTATCCCTAGTGAAATAATGAAACAAATATGAAGGGTCATTAAGAATCTAAAGAATAAAATCACATGCAATACACAAGTGAAAGTCTTTTGCTTTTTAATACATGTGCACAACTAGCACCCAGATGAAAGGCAGTAAAGGGAATTTGAAGCTTTAGGAATTCAAAGGATTTGACATTGCCCCACTGCGTCAGTTTGACCAGAACCAACAGCTCACGGATCAAAACATTGGCCAGAGGTACCAAAAGAAAATACGTTTTGTAAGACCAGGTAATGGCAAATTATGTCCCAAAGGGTTTGCATCCGTGTTGGTCTTATTAAACCAGTGTCACAGGAAACCGACACTAACTGTCCATGAAATTTGCAGCTGATGCCCTACAGAGAAATTGCAAATATAATGGAAGGCAAAGAAACAGGCCCCCGACGAACACAGAGCTTCTTAAAATTAAGCATGTGTGGGCAATGGTCTGAAAGCTAAAGCAGAGAGTAACATGAGTGGGACAGAGGATGATTGAATCTAGACTCATCAAAGCCACAAGCTGAACCCAACAAAATAGAAAAATGCAGGTAATGTCCCCAGAGAGCAATAATCCAAAAGATGGATACTCAGCAGGAGGGAGAAAGCACAGAAGCTGTTTTCTTCTCTGAGACTTGAGGTTACAGAAAATAGCAAATAAAAAATCTTGATGTGCTATATTAGCAAAACAGGCTCTTGCAATTTTGGGTGGTGAACAGAGGGGCATCCCATCACAGCAAAGGGAGGGAGGAAAGAGTTTCTGCACTGTTTCAATGCAATCAGCTCAAAGATCCAATTTTGTTCATTCCATACTTTTTACCTCTTCAGTAATAAAGGAGCAGCAAACTAGAAAAAAATCAGACAATTGATAAACAGACCTGGAAGAATTTATGAAGAAGACTAAGAAGGGTTAAATGTGTACAGCTTATTAAGGAATAACCCCAAGGAAGTATACTGTAAAATATACTCGATGCATGTGAATACTGTAGAGTAGAACGAGATAATAACTAGGAGTTATGAAATTAAACTAGAAAGAAAAGGAAAAAAAAAATAGGCCTTATATCAGGAAATAGGTTGGCCTGGTTCTGCTTCTGTATCAGTGAAAATTAGAAGTAACTCAACAGAAAGGAAAGAAGGGACACAGAAAACAGGTAGTGTGAGCGCATCCAGAGGGAGCATTTTCACAGAATCATAGAATCACTAAGGTTGGAAAGGACCTTCAAGATCAAGTCCAACCATTAATCCAGCGTCACCGTGTCCCCTAAACCATGTCCTGAAGTGCCACATCCACACATTTTTTGGACGCTTCCAGAGATGGTGACTCCATCACCTCCCTGGGCAGCCCATTCCAATGCCTGACCACCCTCTCGGTGAAGAAATTTTTCCTAATATCCAATCTAAACCTCCCTTGGTGCAACTTGAGGCCATTTCCTCTCGTCCTATCGCTGGTTACTTGGGAGAAGAGACCAATACCCACCTCACCACAACCCCCTTTCAGGTAGTCGTAGAGAGCGATAAGGTCTCCCCTCAGCCTCCTCTTCTCCAGACTGAACAACCCCAGTTCCCTCAGCAGCTCCTCATAAGACTTGTGCTCCAGACCCCTCACCAGCTTCGTTGCCCTTCTCTGGACATGCTCCAGCACCTCAGCATCCTTCTTGTAGTGAGGGGCCCAAAACTGAACACAGTATTCAAGGTGCGGCCTCACCAGTGCCGAGTACAGGGGCATGATCACTTCCCTACTCCTGCTGGCCACACCATGTCTGATACAGGCCAGGACGCTGTTGGCGGATTTTGGGGATCCTTTCCCTCTCTCCCAGTCTTTGTGCTGTCTAGGAACTCAGCTCCCAAGCTCCAGCAGCACTCTTGGTTGCACTGATTTGTTCCTTCCCCTTAGGAAAAACAGACACCTTACCCAGTATACAAGCACTGGGCAGAATTCAAACCACTGCTGAGGCAAAACAACGTTGCCAGGTGTTTCAGCAGCTCTGGTTAATCTTATGCCCATTAGCAACATGCATAGTTATGTAAAAGAGATACTAAGGCTCTAATTCCACTATTCATTACCGTTATTAATACAGTGACATACAAATACATACTGAAGACCTCCTGTCCCTAGGGAGGTCATGTTTCCAGATGCCTGCTGACCACAAGAAGGGCAGGGAGAGTGGCACAGTTTCTGAATTTCTCTAAGCACTATCAGGCTGCATAAACAGACCTGACCTCTTCTCCTGGGCGATGACAAAAAAGAACATTCTTAACTCTCATCAAAATTTAAGTCAGCCCAAACCGCAGGTATGCCCACAGAGCACTAAATCCAGGGAGGAACATCCTCAGGGTCCTACATATTTTCAAAAAGACATATCCGACCCTCAAGATAGGAGATGTCCGCCTCTGTCACTTAAGAGCCAATGAAGGAGAAAACAAGAGTAATAGTGCTCGGCAGCCCTGAGGACCTTCATCTAAGCTGCTGCGAAAGGTCCACACTACTGCAGGCACAGGGAAGCACGGACAACACTGGAGAGAAACGCACTGGAAAGCGCTGCTGCCTGGTGGTAACTCACGTGACAAATTCGGCCACCCGTTACAACTATTACTGCAGGATGAAGGAGCACTGTGATAGGGGCTTCTGGAGTCTCTGTCCGCTTACCGAAACAAACAGGCATCGCCTGCCTGAGAGGTGTCTTCTGGAGGTTAATACACTTGCTGTCCTTATTATATTAATTCCTCATTTTCTGATGGCTACATCCTGGCTTGCATACGTGCGTTCCCCACCGTGTAGGGGCAGGGCCAGATGCAGCACAGCGTTAAGTGTTCCCAGGTCACCCAGCGACACCACCACTCAGTCGCACCCCATGTCCCAAGCTCAGCTGTTTGGGGGCTAGGACTGGAGACCCACCTCCCTCGTAAAGTCTGGCAGAAGCACTTCAGGAACCGCAATGCTTTTATCCAGCAAGGATTAAAAACTTCTATACAGCTCACTTGCCCCACCCAGAGGCATTTTGCTTTGCATTGTGCAAATACCGAAGTTCTGCAGCCTCCGAGTTCCACAGGAGAGGGGGCAGATAACAGCTGTATCACTGAATTAAACCCAAGAAGCAGCAATGACGGTAGTAAGGGATCCTACAGACCCTGACAATTATAAAGTTCAGGCCCTCTGGAGCCTTTCTTCAGTCTCTCAGAGTTGTGGGATTGATTTGGAAACCACTTTATTAATGTTCTTTCTTTTCCTCCCCTTCTCCCCAAGCAGCATCATCATTTATTAATTTATGATTAAATGAATTATTGATTCTCACTGCACCTGCAGTATTCGCCATTGTCCTTCTTCCCCAGAGACATGTTTGACTGATGTGAGAATGGCAAGATGTCAAAGAGACAAAAAGAGGGAGAGAAGAAACTCACTGCGTACGGGACCTCAGACAAGCATGCTCCCCACTGAAGTGCCGAGCTGCAGAGGATGGACGCAACGCACCTTCTCAGGCGGCAATGAAAAAAAAACCAAAGTGCAAAGCCAAATTCCTCCTGATAAGGAGGGAATGAGTAGCAGAGCTATTCATAGGCATTCAGCATGTGGGGAGGTATTAAAAAAAAGAAAAGAAAGAAAAGGTCTGACCCAAAGCAGAAGCTTTTGTTTTTATTCAGAAAAGTCAAGCTGCAGTTCTTTGAATACATCACTGAAAAAACCTTCCAGGCTTTTGGCTTTTGCCTTGTGATTACAATCAACAGACGGTGATTATTTCACAGGCTGGGGCATCTGGTCAGCTCCTAGCCAAACATAAATAAAAGACCTTTGCGTGATTTTGTCGGGAATTCTGGTCCAGAAACAAAAACAAGGTTGGGAGCAAAAGAAAAAAGGTAAAAGAGAAGAAGTGTTTAAAGTTCCCTCATTTTTGGAGATATTTCCTTTCCAAGGGACTAGGTTTGGGGAGGTGGGGAATAAATACAGTATCTTTACTGAAATGTGCCCTTTGCACTGATGATCAGAGCTCAGCACTCATGATGGAAATTTCTGAGCCAGAGTCTCCCTGTCACGAACTAAACCTAAAGCTTGACCCTTTATGTGAGCTTTGCAGGCCAGATAAACCTTCACCCTTTTTTATAGCATCTTTCACTCAAGCATTGCGATGTGCCTCCCCCTAAAAAGCCAGGCAAGTTTTACTCCATCTGAGAATGGGAGGAATACATCAAGGTACTGCTCCTGCTTTTCATCAGGGGAAAAGGACAACCAAGCCACTGCAAGGAAACCTCCTCTCCCCATGCATCTTTCCTGGCCAGAAAAGCCGCAACGTTCTCCTTGAACTAAGCACACAGAAAATGCACCTCCGGATTTTTGTCCTTCCTGCAGCCCTCGCCTCACGGTGAATCACTGCCCGCCGCAACATCACGCGGTGCGCGCTGGCTCTGCGTGCCAGGCCACTGCCCGCCGCGGGGCTGAGCCCACAACAGCGAGGGAAGACCTAGTTGCCGCAGACGAACTACCCTCTCAGGTGGGAGGTGCGGGGCTGTGTTTCGGGGAAACGAATTTCCAGGTGACGCAGGCTTTGGGCATGTGTGTGCGCAAACATCCCCAGAAGAAATGCAGTGGCCATATCCGTTGTTCCGTACCCTGATTTTGTTACGCCCTGTTAGCCCACAACTCTGTTCCATCCCAAGTATAAGTGAAAGGATCACAGGTTTTACCTTCAAGCAGCACAGGCTTTACAAACCTCAGGTAGGTAAGAGAAGGTTATTCCTTATTACCTGCATCTCACCCAGCACCCCGACAGATTCCCCCCACTGCTTTGCTGCATACAAACGCAGATTTTTATCACCCCCCTGCTCTCCCCTTCGCTGTTGGTGGCACTGCGGACCCGCCTCGTCTGACCGGCCGGGAAGCTTCAGAGCCCTCGTTGCTATTTTCTAACTACCGGACGATGGCTGAAAACCTGGAAGGCACATGGCCAGCGAGCAATTTTGTTAGGAAAACAAGGCAAACACTTTCTGTTCTTGCCTTACACATGGCTCTGGGTTATTCAGCCATTACCTGCTAAATTAAGGCCAGCACAGCTGGCTTTAAGAGCCTGTCCTGGACCAAAGTCATGGCCAACCGTGACTGCCTAGCCATCGGCATGGGGCACACACGGCTGTCTTGAACGCTCTGGCAGCTTCTGCAGAATCCTCACCCACCGCTGGTGAACACGCAAGCCCTGCTCCCACAGGCGGTGCGAGGAAAGAGATGAGGGTCTCCTCCAGGTTCCCAACGTCACAGCTCGCGTTACGGCATACCCCTGAACAGTCTCGGACTCCCTCCCGGGGAGAATCGGTGGAATTCGGCCATTTCATTACTTCCTCGGCAGGACTACAGGCGAGAGTGGAATTAGATGCCTGCTCTCTAGCTGAGAAGGAATGAGAGGGACATCCCCGGGCCTGATTTATACAGCGGCGTGGGAAGGCAACGGCAAAACAGGGCCCGAGGTGGGGCAGGGGGCATGGGCGGGTGATACAGGAATGAAATCTCTGCAGAGAACACAAATACGTCACGGGATGAAGGAAAGAAATCACATTACACCCTACACGTACAGGGAACAAGCCTGGCTCTGAAATAAGAGAGCAGCACGCTACCCCACCGCCTCCTATTAAATTGATGGACTACACGGCTGTGCCCAGGGCTTCTCAAGATAAAAAGGTTCATTTCCTTGGAGAGCAAGGTTTTGACCTTCACGACCTTGCTGGGCCTGTGCGCGTTTACCCATTTTAATTTCAGATTAGCATCTCGCATTTTCAGTACCTGGGGGATTACTGTTTTCGCCTGTGCAGCAACTGCAGTTCATAGAAGTATCGGTTACCCTCCCCCTTGTTCACAAAATCAAGGCAGATCTGACCAGATGGCACATGCTCCTGCGCTCTGTGTCAGGCTGCATTAATTCAGGGGAAATGAACTCTCCTCCAAAACTATATTTGTTTCAGACACCGCCATGCCCAGTCGCTGGGCTGTCCTCAGGAAAACCTAGAGCCAGCTCTTTTCCATGAGCTTAGCAGGGGAAAAAGGATGGGAAAGGCCTTGCTGGAAGTCTCAGATGCCAGGAAGGAGGAGCACCTGCAGCCTCCCAGGCAGCTGGGAGTATTTCAGTGCCCCTTCCCCGGGGCTTTGAGGCAGTAGCTGTTACCCTAATGCTCAAATCATCACGAAGCAGCAGGTTCTCCCACACCTTGTTGGACCAGCCCCGTAACATCTCAAGGCAATGCTCCTGAAACAGCTCAGCCTTTTTGGGAAGGTTGCATTACACCGCCGCGCGCGCATTACAATCGGGAATGGGATTCCTCCAACCAACAGAGGAAGGCAAAAGCTGTTCTGGAATGATGGAGGGTGTGCTACTTGAGCTACTATCCAGATCCAGCTCCTTGACAGACCCACTTCTGCAGGGTTTAGGCAAGGCATTTCACCTATTTATAGCTCTGGCCATGCTACCCGTTAATGGCACATTTCCTCCACCTTCTACTGGAATAACTCTCCTCATTGCTGGAGACAGTATAGTGTGAGTGCTGGAAAGAGAGTCTGATTGGGTAAGAAATGTCCTTTGTTCCTCTCTGTAAAATGTTATTTACTATCTTGTATAGCACATATAACAACACCTAAGTGCTATACCATAATTAGTAAAATCATGCAGAGAAACTGTTCATGTGGATAATGATACTTTGCGTCCTCCCATGTGGGTATTTTAAGGTTGAATTAATTCATGTTTGCCCAGCTTTGTGAGATCTATGGAAGAAAGGCTATTGTTATGCAAATAATTATTAATAATGACTCCTCCTGTGCTGCTCCCCATTAAATGTGCTCCATTTGTAAGTCAAAGGGTGTTTTTCTCCTTGCTGCAAGAAAAACTGGGTTCCACAAATGGAAAAGTTCGTGTCAGTGTACCTCGCAAGGGAGGACATCTCTGTAGTGAGGGTGCTTTTCTGAGATTGAAGGCTCAGTTTCTGAGTCCTCCTTTCTGTGCTACAGGCAATACTTGTACAATAAGTATAAAAATAAAGTCACTTGGAAGAGCAGTCACACTCTCTACTCAAGGCGTCAAACTCAGGCACAGTTCAGAGGATCTCAACACAGACACAAGCCCTTGCAGAGGGAAATTCAGACTACCAAATACTAAATGATATAATTTGCCCACAGGTGAATAATTATCTCAATTTTACAGACTGAAGCACAAACACCTATGTCAATAAAGCAGCTCTTAGAAGTATGGTGAGTATAAATACACCATACACGTAATGCTCAAATCCTACACTAAATAAGGACAAGGGTCTAACAAAGACAATTTTTAAGAACACTAGTCTCAATACAATGCAGGCATGAGGGGCTTGGTATCAGAGCCGCTGTCCTTTGGAACAGATGTGCAAAATTGCTCCACAGCTGGCTGTCAAGGTCCCTGAGAGGTCTCTCTCTATGGATGAAGACGGGACCACACAGAGTAAGTAGATAAGGAATTTCCTATTAGACAAGGCTTCTCCCAGGTTGCAAGGTATATTGTGAGCCACACAGGTCACGCCAACTCAATGCTTATAGGACTGTTGCATGACTGGGTGCCCTTCAACAAGTTCTCTATTTTCACCCAGGAGAACTGTGAGGGCAGAAAAAGAGAAATTTAGCTATTACCATAGTCTTTTTAGACTTTCATCAGCCCTGTAAAGGAATAGTCTGACAGCTTATAAAAAGGAACCATTTTGTCCCCATGCTGTGCAAGGCTGCTTGCAGCTAGGACATATCAGCTTTACTGTGCTAATTCCACACAGGAAAGAGACATCAGTGCAGCAGGTCTGATGCATCCCAAGCCCTCATGCACACTTAGTTTGGTGAGGGATTTCTCAAACAGAAACAGAGAGAAGCAAAAATTATGTTACACCTTTGGCTCCCAAGGCAGTAGCTTGTGTGCACGGGGCTCTTGGACAGGGTAGGCTTTGATGGATGTTAACAGGGTCCTGCAAGCGGTCAGCCTCCGTCACTGACCATCATTTCTGAAGGGCTTCCACTGCACTGAAGTTTGCAGAGGCCTAATGTGAGACACAAAGTAGGAAGGTTTGAGACGGATGTTTTCCTGCATCTTTAGCAGCTGCAGATGCTAGAGAGTCTGCAGTCAGAACCTAACTAAAGGTGAGTTTGATGACCACAAGAGATAGAAACGATGCCTGTTCGTCTCCTTCTCATCTCCTTGTAGTTCTGCAGATGCAGTCCAGCTAAGCATCAAGGAAAACTGATTTGTGCCACATGAATGAGAAAGTATGAGGCGAAGATACTCCTGGAACTGATGTGGTAGAAAGAACGTCCTTCTCCATTTTATTTATCTGTTACCCTGCTTTCACAGTAGCTGTGATAAATAGATACTGATCATTTCTACAGACGGTTCAGTGTTCAGATGTGTGCCCTTCCCTGAGGCCCCTGGAAGAATGTGTGTTGTGCGTGTTTGCGTGAGAAATACAGCCAGCCCCGCTGCTTGCACAGGCCTGCAGATTTGCTCATCCAGTCGTCAGTCCAAGGCACAAACACCTGCAGTCCACCCGCAATTACCCCAAATCTTCAAGGAACAGACAAAGGTGTTGTAGTGTACAGATGCTGGTCTAGCTGCCAGGAAGAACAGTGCATGCCCTAAGCCCTGCAGAGCATTGTGTCTAGGATCTGCTGTTTAAGGGATTCCCAAGTGATTTCAGCAAGCTAAGAACCATCCTAGAACAAGTCTTATTTGAACCATAGCAAATGTAGCCTAAGAAAGCTCTTCCTCACTGTCTTGTTTTCAGCTGAGGGCAAGTCAGATCTCTGGGTAAGGTCTCCAGCCACCAGGCTTCATGTTCTGACACACGTGAATCCCTTCATTCTTAACTCCACAACCAGCAGTAAACAGGGTGGGCAGTAAGGACATATATTGCTGACATTTTAGGTAGGTCTCAGTAGTTCAATCCACATATGGATATTTATTCCAGGCCAAACAGCTTTTCCTTAGGCTGTTTCCCACAAAGAGGTTCGTGTCACTGGGGTCTGCTGTAGCAGCCCACTTCAACTAGAATAAGACATCTTTGATTATGGAGGGCTTCCGTAAATGGACTTCTCTAAAGACCGGGATCAGTCTTTAAAATATCACACTTGGTCTCATAGGGTACTTTCTGTTGGCTGACCAGTATCCTAGGACTGGATGAGGAATCCAGCTAATAACCTTAAAAGAGCCAAAACCATCATATGTGTGAGCAAAGTATTCTGTTACTTACACAGCCACAAGTCTTTAGCTAGAAACTTGCATCTCTCAGGGGCTTTGAAGACTTTTAGGCCTTTTTGTCAGGAAGAAAACATGCGACTGACACAGGAGAGAACACAAGGGTAGTAAGTCCAGGCAGGTCACAAAGATGAGAGCTTCACTTTTGGTTTTTTCCCCTTCTCTTACATACACTTGTCTAGAGCAGCAAAGAGAATCTTCACAGGCAAGAAATATAGCTAATTTTTTGAAATGGCAGCAAAGATGTCAAAACTCGGGTGCAATTAGCCTACAGGTAAAGCTCAAGTTTTTCACTTTAACGTCCCAGGTAGCGATGCTATTAATGATCATGCATTGTGCTGGTAAATCACGGAAACGACGTAATTGCCAGGGTCACAACGGGACAGCAACTTCCTCAGGGCTCTGGTTAAGCTTATCCTTTCAAAGAGGAACAAAAAGCTTCTTGAGCAGCAAAATATCTGAAGCCTGATTTCCTACACCTGTCTGGTATGTGGCTTCTCAGGTGTCCAGTAACCCATCTGAGTTCCCACTGCAGCCCTTGCAGAACTGAATAGCACCTTCCCACCCATCTCCAACAACCGGAAGTTCCCTGTCTTTCTTCAACAAGTTACTCACGAATGACTGATCCTCTGTGACTTTTTGGTTAGCTCTTGCTCCTCCTGTAGAAAGTGTCTCTTCTGCAGAGCCCTGTTTTGCCACTGGAGTACATTTGCTACCTGGAGCCTGTGGGTTTCACTGGTAGGGGAGAAGCATGCACACGCAGCTCCCATCAGGGCACAGGCCTGACCAGAAGCATTCAAGAAACAGAGCAGCAGGCTCT
Organism: Phaethon lepturus; assembly: GCF_000687285.1. NCBI lineage: Eukaryota > Metazoa > Chordata > Aves > Phaethontiformes > Phaethontidae > Phaethon > Phaethon lepturus. The sequence goes on along the minus strand of NW_010534713.1, from coordinate 3,844 downwards.
TCCTTGGATGTGGCTAGCTGTCTGATTGCTCCCTTGTAAGACTGGTCCTGGGGCATAGTTGAGACATATGACTGCAGTGCAAACATTTCAGGTGTTCCCTAAGCTGGGAGTTACTCAGGATCTAGTACAACTTTCATGTTACAGGTAACGTATGAACAGCATCAGGAGAAGAAACACTAATTAGGTGACTTATGAGCCCTGAAAAGACCAGGCAAGAGGTGAAACAAAAGACTCCCTTCCAGACCTGGAGCCTAGTCACTGACTGGTAAACTGGCATCTGTCTTGGCAGTCACATCTATCCACTTCACCATCAGCTCTGCATGATGCAGCTTGAGACTCACGACGAACCACTTCATGTAACAGACACCCCCAATGCAGGTGAAGGCCAAAAATTTCCCGTACCGTGTCTGTCAGGCTGTGAGAAATGCCAATACATCATGCTGTAGCAGAGGCACAGCCAAGAGGAGGAAACCAGTTTCCAGATTTCACAGTTCAGCGGTCCCCTAGACCTGCTGAGGAAGAACATCTCTGCTCTCTGCAAGTTTTAATGGTAAAGGAGAAAGACCTAAAATATCCCCTGCTAGTCCATCCATGGAGGAGATCCCATCACAGTGCGGTTACAGTGCACATCAGAAATGCAGGTCCTTAAATATATGGCAAGATGCTTTTCCAAGTGAGGAACGTGCACTTTCACTTATTTACAGCAACACTCCACACTCCTTTCCTACTCTGCTGGCAGCTCAAAAGATGTGCAGCCAACACAAGACAGCTGTTTTGAGATGGGCCTTTGCCACAGAAAAGATGCTGTGAATAAATCATACGCTCATGAGTTACTCTGGCCAACAGAATACCCCAGTATAATTAAACCCCCCATTTTACAGACTGTTAAATTGCGACACGAAGCATTGACCTGACCTGCCATGATCCCACAGGCAATGGATGACCAAGGCAGGAGCAGCGGCTCTCCCTACCCTCCCAAGAAGGCACACGGATGAGCAGGAATAAAGACGGCACATCTGTTTTCTTGCTGCTCTGCATCGTCTTTTCTAAATCCCTCCTTCTGTCTGCAGGCTTGCGATGCACTCATGTCAGCCCTTGACATACACCGTTGATCACAGACCAGGCTTCACAGGACGCTTCCCACTTGTTTGATTGCTTATGAATATTACTTTTAAAAAGTAAGATATGGGGGGACAAGGGAGCCCGGAGTGAAGGCTGCCTCTGTGCTCAGTCTCTGTGGAAATAATCCACAGTGCTAATACGTCCTAAAATGGTAATAAAGCCTGTGTTCTCTTATGTAATCCCGTAGTAAGAGCGAGCTCTGTAGGCTTGCCTGACAAATGATATCTCTGTAACCTTGGAGGGGATTATTACTAAAAAAAACAGGAAAAACAAAGCAACACACACACACAGGCACATGCAAATCCATCAGATGCAGCAAAAGGACAAACAGCTCCAGCCAGGCTCCTGTGCGTTGGCCCCATGATATTATGTCTCTGCCATCAAAGTGGGAAAGACCCTGCTGGCAAAGCAGCAGCCCTGCCCCAGCTCCTCCTCTGCGTGAAGACCTCCCCCCGCTCCCCAGGCACCCCAGCACCAGGAGTTTCTGGGCAGGTTTTCCCCTCTTCTGTCCTCCTTCCCTCCCTCCCCCAAAATGAACATTCAAAGCCCCGGCAGCTGGCCAAATCCAGTTTGCCTGCGTCACTGATGCACGTGGATTCACATCTGTCCTGCCCAGCGGTGACAGAGCCAGGGCTACGTGCGTCCCCGAGGAGGATTCATGCCCCCAAATCCATCAAGTTGTGTGTCAGCAAGGCGGGGGGAATCACGCTTTTTCTGGGCACAGCTGAATGGCACTGTAAGGCTACCCAGTTTGCCTTAGACGTACAGGGAGACAGGTTTGGAGCCTGGGGAATGCTCATTTTGGAGCTGTCTCTAAGTTTGGCTGGTGGACCATAAACCAAAGCCAGGCAGTTCTTTGCCCTTGCGCCTCGGGTGCAGAACAGAAGTAAGGCACCATCGGATCAAAGCCATGCTTCATGACGCGAACCGCAGCATATGTCCACACAGGTAACGCTTTCACCACCTTCTTCTACTCCTCTCTCCCCCTACAGACGGTGCCCCTCTGCGAACATGGAAAGGGATCCACCAGTTCACCCTGGAAACCCATCAGAGGTGTGGGTCTAAGACAGTAAGTGCTTGAGCAAACACTCCTGTCCCCATGTGGACCAGCCAGCCCCAAGCTCCCTCCTCCAGGACAAGGCAACCAGACGGTTGGGAGGCTGACCCCAGGAGACAAGTCACATGTAGTAATTTTAGCACCAAGTTCTTATCTTGGTGCCAGCAAAGGCTGGTGACTACTTCAGTATCTCTTTCCCACAGATGAAAGCATGAGAACATTTAGTAGAGCTCCAGAGAACTTCCTTGGGAATGAGAGATGGCATCAGGCATGTTTCTATGCCTGATTGAACACTCACCCTTTCATGATGGGCTGCATTTAAGAGACTTTTAACGTTTTCTCAGACAGCAGGAGAGGAATGAATAGGGAGTCTCAAGTCAGAGAAGATTCCTGAAGGCAGAAGAAAGCCGATTCTGAAGAAAAATCAGTCCTAACACTTACAAAGACATTATTATTACACTTAAAAGACATGTTTAAGGGAGCACAGCCTTTACCAGTCAGTGCATTTAGAGAGCTCTAAGTCATACTAGATGTATGCAATGTGACTGCCTGGAAAATAAAGGGTTACAATCATTGTTCACAGCAATCACATTTTTTTAATTAATAACCTTGTAATTGGTATCGACTTAAACCAACTGATGACAGTCTTATGATGAGCCATTCCCAGTCAAGCTTCCTACCCAATTGCCCTCAGGTCAGGAAAACTGTGAACTCCATAATCAGGCAGAAGCTTTCTGCCCTGCACCATTCTCCTTCCTGGACTACAGAGAGGTCACCTCACACACGAGATGCAGCAGTCACCCTACCTCCACGGCCTTCCTCCAGACCTTGTTGGCTAGCACCATGGCTTCACTGAGCCTCTACCATGCTGCAGCCTGGCTTCCACAGGCCGGCGTCTAAAACACCAACACTTTTCTGGCGCAGTGATCTCCCTATGGGGAACAATGATTAAAAAAGGTGATCCCACAGTCAGGGATGCCAGAGCCCCTTCCCAAATGCCACACTGGAGAAGAAAGCAGAGGCTAATCCACCTCCAGGCATTCATTTCTAGGAAGCAGGAGGAGCAAATCTTGCTCCTCTGTTCAGACACAGGCTCAAGCAATGGAAGTCACCCCCACCCCAAGACCTGCAAGACATGGTAATTTTGGACATCCCTGACATAACTGCAATACGCAGCTTGGACATGCCTCTCTGAAGTACAGGGAAATGAAAAAGGGCAGCGCTTGACAAAGGGCAGCGTTGTCTCTGCAGCAGCTCAAGCCACGGCCTCACCTAACACAGGTCCCAGCTAAAAAGAAAGCCCTGGGGCAACATTTCTGGCCTGAAGTTCATTTACAGCAAATTTTGGGAGAAGTTTACTTCCAAAAAGAAAAGCATAAGCCACCTGGGTACAGAAGGCATCACAGCAGCCCTTCTACAAGGCCCTCCCTGTGTAGCACCAGGCACACCAATGGAGAGGCGAAACTACGGGTCTGGCATCAGGACTGGGCTTCGAGCGTCCCCAAAACAGTGCCATGTTCCCTCCCCGCTCCCCGCGGGACCGAAAAAGTCCCTTTTCTCCCCCAAGTCTCGACAGGTCGCCCACGGGGCTGGAGGGCTTCCCCCCCTCCACTACCCGGGACCAGCATTAGAGGGCACTGCGCTGCCTTGAACGCGGGATGCGCG
>NW_010534712.1:382-600 GCF_000687285.1 Phaethon lepturus | reverse complement strand
GGGGGGACTGCGTCCCCAGCGAGGAAAAGACATGCAGAAAAGTTTATTGGAAACGGTGTAGAACAGGATTGATGTTACCCTCCAGATAAACGTGTTCTAAAGCAATCTCTCCTCTGACCCTAGCAATGTTCATCCTGGAAATCGAATGCGTTTTACTGTGACTTTCTGCTTATTTTATCTTAACTGTGCTTTCACAATGGTAAACCTGGTTATGACGA
>NW_010534712.1:0-239 GCF_000687285.1 Phaethon lepturus | reverse complement strand
CTGATGCTGTGTGTGTTAAACCTGTGGTTGCATGAATGCTGCGCGTGTGAGGCAGGCTCACTAGCGATCATTTCCGCTCTGGCCACGTCTCAAAAGCGGCATCGCTTACCCTGCGCCGGGACGGCTGGGTCCGTGTTTCCGTCGGTTCGGTAACGTCTTCGCCGTAAGAGGCGGCCACGTGGATACGCGTGGCACGCGGCGAGTTGCATGTTGGTGCTTGGCCCGGGGGGTGGCGGCGA
>NW_010534711.1:0-7014 GCF_000687285.1 Phaethon lepturus | reverse complement strand
GGAGTTTTGGCAGGTCGGGAACAGAGTTTGCATTCACAGCCAGATTTGGAGCCCAACGCAAATAAATCTATAGCCAGGGTTTTAGAAACCTATTTCCCTGTGTTTTATTTGGGTTTCCACTGTCTTTGCACTTGTGTGAATGGTGCAAATTCATCCTCTATTGATACTGGGTAAAGCGCTAGCAGAGAAAACACCAGTGCAGGGGGGTGGATAGTTCAGAGCCTTCACGTCCTGGGTACGGGTTTATTTAAAGAAGTCATCCACGGCACGGGCCCCTGACTCCCACCATGAAGAAAAATGGCACCGGCACCTTTAACCTGGGAGCTCTGTGCTGCTTTTCTCTCCCTCTCCAGATCTGGCATCTGATTTTCATGCTCATCCCTTGCACGGAGTCTGGAGTAGGGGAAAGAGCCTGTCCCAAAGGCTCAGCGATACGAGGGCTTCCCTCCCAGCCGGGAGACCCAACCCCCAAATAAAACCTTCACCTGTGGACCAGCAGCCCCTGGCAGGAGACTGGATGCGATGAGGACTTGTAGGCACAGCCAGCCCAGCCCGGAGCTGTCTCCTGGGCTCGCTGGGGTGGGTTACGCCTTAGAGGTAGAGCTTGTCTCCCCATAGCTACTCCACACTCAGTAATAACGGAGGATTATTTATTACACAAGGATTAACGGAAGATTAATTACGTTACAGTGCCACAGGCTGATGCCACTGCCCAGGAGTAGCAATTCTGGAGAGTCAAGCCAGAACCTCAAGGTATTTTTGCAGTGTGGGAAGGATTTTCAAAAATAGCAGCTTTTCGGAGACTGTGGGCATTGATGGAAATGCCCCAGTCCCTGCTGCAGCCATTCAGATTTTAAGACAAGATTTCCAGAGCACTTAAAACACCTTTTCCTCTTCTTAGTCTTTGTAATTTCATTCTTGGAGGGTAAGATTTGACGGTATCTTTCCTTCTTTTACTTCATCTTTCTGATCTCCAGCACTTCACGGGAGGAACCTAACCACCCATGTCTGACTGGGATGGGTGCAGGTGGGGGTTAATACCCTTCTTGTGTTATTCGGTTCATGAAGACCGAATGACTGGTTTGCGTGCAAAGAGGTCATGAGTGGATGGAGAGGGGATATGTTAAATCTTTCGCTTCACCAGCTTAGATCAGAGTAATCTAGCAAGGCTGAAATTGAGCTTTAGGTAGCTGGGTTTGGAAGCGGCTGTCGGAGAAGCTGGAGTGGTCTCCTACCTTTTTTCGTTGCCGTATGACTTCTGTGCAACTTTGGCGTGCAATATCAGTACTGTCTGGTCTGCCGGCAGCTGCAGGTACCTCCGCACGCCGTCTCGAAGCAGGTTGGTTTGGTACGGGTTGGATCTACGAGACAGCAGTCCCCCAGCTCTGTAACACCAGAACCAGGCTCCTCGCCTTGCCCCGCCAGCCCGATGCCGAGCAGGGAGCCTGGAGCTCCCTCCGTGTCCAGCCCAATGGGGCTTTCCCATCAGAAAGCACTGGAGCTCAGAGAGCATCTCAGCTGCGGCAACACCGGGGTTGGCATTGAAAAATATAAAGTTTGGATAACTGAGTAACTGCTTCATCAGTTTTCAAACACGCACAGGGCACTAGGTTTATAGCTCTGAAACGCGCATTTCTAAGACTTCCAGTCCCACACGATGGTAGCAGTGCTCTAACTGATTATTAATTTGTTTTTCCACCTGATGTGCTTGTTGCTGTATGGCTTTTTGGTGAGTTCTTGGTGAGTTTTTGGTTCAGATGCTGCTGAGCCGTGAGTGCAGCTGGGGAGCTGGCGTGCAAGGAGGAGCTGCTTGTTGGCTTCTGCAAGGGCTGTCGGGTGAAAATAGCTGCATTTTTCTCCAAGACCTAAGAAGTAGCTGGTTTTGCTGGTTGTTTCTGCTCTATTTAACTAGAAGGAGTTCCCATGCACCTGAATTTAACTCTGCTAGCTTAGTAGGCTGGGCGTTAACCGGCTGGAGAGAGATGAGGTAGGTCCAAGCCCGAGGTGCCCTGCTCTGCCACCTGGGACACGTGCAAGAGCTGGGGCATGAGAGAGGAGGGTTATGGGGTGTCTACTGGGGAGACCTTTTGTGGTGCGGACTTGCTCTCAGAGGTGGGACTGCCCATCTGAAGAACATCAGCTCCTGCCCTACTGAAAGCATTTAACCCCCCCAGTCCCTTCGGCTGGGTAAGAAGAAACCAGAGGAGAGGAAAGAGGTGCTGCCTGGGCAGGAGCCCCTCGTTGGCACATCTGCCCATGTTTGGGACATGGCAGCTGGGCACACTCGGGAGAATTTACTCCTACCAAGGGGACCCAGCCTGGCTGGTTATGGAAAGGTCTTGACTTAAGTCTGAGCTCGCTTCTTCCACGCACTGAGCTCACTTGCCTTGCTCCAAAGGGGTGTTCGTGCCTGCTGGTATTTGGACAAGGCCTCTGTATTTCTGCTTGCATGCCCTGGGGATACTTTTGGACCCACCTGGATGAGCATCAGACCCAAACCAGATCCGGCATCCTCCAAAGAGAGAAAGCTGTATGGAAACTGGCCTCAGGCTCTGGCTCTTGACCCTCCCAAGGCTGCTGGGGTCACTCATGACCTCTCCACGCAGCAGGGTCCTCGCGTTGGAGGGAGAGAGAAACAGCAGTGGGCAGAGAAGGCTGTGAAGCCCCAAGCACAGCTGCAAACACACTGCTCAGCCACCGGCAGAAATCAGCCGGGGACTGCGGGCAGCACCGGGAGATCGCTCGGAGAAGCGGTGAGGGCAGCGGGCATCAGCCATGGCCACCCAGGGAAAATCTTGCAAGAGGTACCCAGTGAAGCATCCCCATTAAAAACAGTCTCTCTTCCTCTTAAATGGGCTAGAAATGGAGAATAAAGGAGGGCATAAATGATCAGATGTGTGAAGAGAGGTAAATCTGGTCCTGCCAAGCGCCCCAAGGCAGGCTACGGTGAGCTCTTGCTGGGCTCAGGCCAGAGCAAGCTGCCGGGGAGAGAAGCGGCAACCACTGCCACCCCAAGCAGCCTTTTAGAAGAGTTCATCAGCCAGTTCTGCTCTTCTCAGTGCAACACATGTATTTTAAAGAGGCTGTGTCCTTTACAGCTTCTAGGACTCACGTTACAATTAGCCTTAAACTTACATCCCTTCACTTCCAGCTTTCCCACCTTGTGGATGGAGCCGATGCTCTCCTGTTTGTGCATGGAGGACGACCATGTCTCCCATACAAGCAAATATTTACCCAGCGTCTCCTCTGGGTAGTCCCAGGGGGACCTGATGCTTTGCACTCCGCAGATTTTCCCATCACTGCTGTGTTCAGTTATTAGACGGGCAATATAATCTCCTGCGCTCCCTCTTCTCAATTCTTTATCCTCCATGTGTTAGCTGGATCACCAGCAAGCATAAATCAACAGAGCTCTGCCAAGATCAGATTTATAGCCGGTGCCGGTGTCACCCACAGCATTAGCTGCTGCTTTGTGTCTGGGAAATGAATGTTTTATGGCCACGGCAAGCCCGTTCCCGACTGCAGAGCACGCGCTGCAGCTGAGCTCCTCTCCCCGCGGCAGCCCCCGTGCCGCCGCCAGCACGCGGCGCTCGCCCCAGCCGGCACCCACGGCGAGGCAGAAGGAGCGAGCTCCTTTGCCAGATTGACCCTTAGATCGCCCTTAACAGCTCCCGTGCCGAGGCTGGATCAGTTCCCTCCGACCCTCCGCCACAGGGCTGGGAGACTCCTGCTCCAGCGTGCTGAGGTTGAGCTTTATCAACCAGCATGCCCCGGTGCCCGCGCCAGGGTGGATTACTTAGTCTTCCTGAAAAGCTTCACTGAAGCCTTCCTGTCTCCTGAACGGTTTATATCTTTGTGCAGCCAAAAAGATCCTGTAAGAAAGATATTTAATCTTTTTCCATAATGGCAATCTGCAGCTGTCTCATTCCTCTGCTGCCAAGCCATAGCGTGATTTCAGCTTTGATCTGCCTTTGCTATTTTTCCCTTCATCTAAAAGCAAAAGCACCATTTGGGAATCTATTGATTGTGATCAGGATAAATGGGGAAATGGATCGAGGAAAAGGCTGACCGTTGACTTGACCTTGGCTATTCTTTTACATTAATACAACACAATGAAAAATTAGTATTAAACCGTGCTGGTCCCGTTCAGTAGCATTTTGCCCTCAGTTTGTCAGAGGCAACGGGCACAGAGCTGAGAACCAGGCTTGTTCCGTGATTTTTTTCCTGGTGAGCCTCATCGTTCAGTATTCAGTGCGAAACGAGGAGCGTAGCTTTGGGTCTTTGCTCATGTCTCAGCGGCGGGGACACATGCTCCAGCCCTGTTAGTGTCACCCACCAGCAGCGACGCGCTCACCAGCGCCCACCCGTAACGCCCGGGGTCTGCCTGGGAAGCACCGAGCCCCGCAGAGCTGCTGGGCTGGGCGCTGCTGGAGGCAGCCTCTGCCGTTAGCAGAGTAAGGAACAGCCTGGTACCGAGGCCAGGCAGCGGCAGGGAGCGTTCAGGAGCAAATTGCCAAAACATGTGGATTAAGACGTGTGCTGACAGCGTGGCCAGCAGCAACGCCTGCTCCGCAGAGCCCCCCGCGGCACTGGCTCCGGGCAGGGCCAGGCTTGTGCAGGTATCATTGCTCCCTGCCATCCGTACGTAATACCAGAGGCACGTGGGTTACTGCCTGGAGCTTATTGAAGAGCCTTCTGGAATAATTATCCACATGCTATTTACTGCTTAAAGTGGGAACGAGCATGCCAAAGGCAGGTAAACAGAATGTAGTTCTTAAGATTTGAAGTCTTAGCTGGAGGAAAGACTACCTAAAAACTTGTTTTTCTTTTCTTTGCCTGTTCTCTGCAGCCATTGCCTTCCAAATTTTGGTGCTAAATTGTTTCAGTGACGCACTTCTGAACAGTGCTCGCCATTCTGCCCACAGAGGCGACCACCCAGCATCCATCATCTGGTTTAAATTTACCTTCAGAGAGTCAAAGGGCTATTGCTAAAGCAGCTCAATATACCCACTTGGCTCCTTCTGGCACCTACGGCCTCCTCAGGGTTACAGGGAATTATTCACTCCTCCTGACATTTATTATATTAAATTATTAAAATGCTTTGATTGTAGTGCAGTGTTAGTTCAGTGTCATGTTCGCAGCACCACGCGGGCCGGGCTCTCGGAGCTCAGGCTAAAAGCCTCCTTTTCAGAGCCTGAGGTCTCAGCGGGGACTCTCGCACACAGTTAGGCATTATGTGGAAGCAAGGGGGGAGCAAGGGGGGAGCCACCACCTTTCTCCTATGCTGATTTTTGTAAGCCTTCCCTCCTCCCTGCTCAGCCCGGCATCGCTTACCGCTGAGGCTTTTCCCTCGCTTTAGGTCAGGATGTGCCTCAGGAGACGGTGCGAGCGCGTTTTGAGGTGCATCTCGGGGGTGGCTCTGCCCTGGTGTTGGAGGTGGGAGAGACCCAGGGCACCTGTGGGTATTTGCAAGCACTGGCCGTGTTGCTGTGCCCTCCTCCATGGAAAGTCCCCTGGCACTGGGACGCACGTCCCCACTGAGACAGCCACGCTCGGCGGTGTGGGATGTGTCCTGGTCCCCACATCACCTTCTGCTCTGCGAGGGCCGATCTGGCCGGGAAGTCCCACAACACCCTGTGTGTGCACCCTTGGGCAACCGCAGGAGCAGGAGAAGTGCTTTACAGGCACCGGGAGAAGCAAACAGCCTTCTGTGCTGCTGCTTTCCAGCTCACCGACATTCACCAGCTCAGTCTGCAGAGGAAGGGATCCAATTTTTTTGGTCCCCTGGCAATGAAAGTACCCGGCTCAGGAGACCAAAATACAATCCTGGCAGCTGTTGTTTAGAAACTGGGTCTTCAAACCACCTCTTTATACATAAAGAACTTTAACTCGTGGTAACAGTGTCATCAAGTGCAGGTAACACTGAATTCAAGTGCAGAGATTTAATTTGCTGCTTTTCCCGCACAAAGGAGCTGCCTTTTGCCTCCCTCAGGAGATGGCTGCCCGGCAGCTTGCTGGGGACTTGCTGCTACAGAGGGCAATTATTCTTTCCACAGCTTGGGGAAACCAAACATCGTAATAAAAAATATCCATTTTAGAGGTCTGGGTTATATTTTGTACAGAGCAGGGGAGAAAATGCCTGCAATGCTTTTGGGTATGGAGTCAATGCAATGTTTATGCAAAAGGAAAAGCCATTAGAAATCACAGAAATGAGAAGCCTGCAGTTTCTGGCTTCCCTCGTTTTTCAATACCTCCTTTAATCCAGACCAACCCAACCCACAAGCCCTTGTATATGCATGGGTATTTATAAATCCTATATTTTCCTCACTGCACACACAAGTGAAATTCAGCCTTTTCTGGGTTTGAGGGATTTATCAACCACACCAACGGCAAACACCAGCCGAGAACGGGAAGCACGAAGAGCATGCGGCGGTGAGCAATGCGGGGCCAGCCGGGGTGGTCACCCCGGGCGTGTTCCCGGCTGCCCTGCGCCCACCTCAGCAGCACCAATACCCTCAGAACGCCCAAATTTGATTAACAGAGCTTTGGCTCGTCTGGTAGAAAATGCAGATAATGTGGGTGGTTTACTGTGGTCTCTGGTTCTCCGTTCCTCATGTAGCCATTGATTTTAGTGCAAAGAGGAAGGAAAGTGCTGTTAAGGCACTGAAACACAGTCCTGTAAAGCACTAAAGGTGGTTCCTACCACCACCAGATTGCTCTGAGCGCTGAGAAGAGGTGGAGGGCTGGGAAGGTCTATTCCAGGGTGTCTAGGAAGCCTCTGCTGATGACCTTCAACACTACAGTTGGGCACATCTGTTGACCTTCTTGCTGGAAGCTCAACCTTACGCTCCCCAGCCCTCAGAGCTCCAGTCTGCAGCTCCCTGGTTCAAACCCACCTCCCCACACTGCAGCCACGACCTGCAGAGCTTCCTAAAGTCCCAGGGCTCTGCAGCTCAAATGGATATTAAGCTCGGTCTCTCCTTTTTCCAGGATGTTCCGAGAGTATGGGGGTCTCAC
>NW_010534710.1:396-2059 GCF_000687285.1 Phaethon lepturus | reverse complement strand
AGCTGTTCCAGCCCTCTGAGCATTGCTGTGGACTCCTCTGGACTTTTCAGCTTCCCATGCTCTACCAGCAGGGAGGTGCACAAGAAGCTGGGAGGGGGCACAGCCAGGAGAGCTGATCCAGGCTGGCCAAAGAGATATTCCCTACCATATAACGTCATGCTCAGTATATAAAACTGGAGCTGGCCAGGGGGTGGGAATTGCTGCTCGGGGACGGGCTATCAATCACCAGGTAGTGAGCAATTGCTGCATTGTGCATCACTTGTTTTTGTATATTCCATTATTATTATTGTTGTTGTTATTTCCTCTTTCTTTGCTGTCCTATTAAACTGTTTTTATCTCAACCCGCGAGGTTTTTTTTCCCGATTCTCTTCCCCATCCCACCTGGTGGGGGAGGGGGCGAGCAAGTGGATGCGTGATGCTTAGCTGATGGCTGGCGCTAAACCATGACAGGAAAGAAAAAACAAAATTGTTTTGCCCCATTTTTGAAACTTTGTCTTTAAAAAAAAAGCCAAGTTGTTGATGATTTGACAGCTGTACAGGTAAAGTCAGCTTTTCCATTGTGAAAAATGTGCTTTCTTTTAGACAGCCTTATGGCATTTCGTCAAGTTTTGGTGATTCATCTGAATTAAAGTCCAACTGGATTTAAGTCTAAGTTCCCCAAACTGCTAAACCAAACATATTTATGACCTCACAGTCATTGCTAGATGCCCTGTCTTGAAGCAATATCGAAACTTTATATCCCAGAGAAGGTAATTTTTTTTTGAGAATCAGGACTAAATGACATGGTGAAAGAAAATGTACCCTTTAATTCAGAGTTGTTAATCAGAATTTATCAGTACGCTCTGTATTATTTTTTTAATCTGACTTGCTGAATTTATTAATGAATTCAGTGAATTTTACAAAATCCTGTAGACTATGTGTGTAGAATCTCTTTCTCCATTACTGAAACTTGATGGGCCGAATCCCACGACTGGAGTGCGGCTATTGATGGCTACAGGCTGTTCAGAAGGGACAGGCAAGGAAGGAAGGGTGGAGGTGTTGCCCTCTACATCAAGAAATGGATAGAGTGCGAAGAGCTATCTGAAGAATAGCCACAAGCAGGTTGAAAGCTTATGGGTAAGAATCAGGGACCAAGGCAACAAAGGGAACCTCATGGTTGGTGTCTACTACAGGACGCCTGATCAAGGGGAGTCTATTGACAAAGCCCTCTTACTCCAGCTACAAGAGGCATCTTGCTCGCAGGCTCTTCTCACCCTGCTGGGGGACTTCAACCACCCTGACATCTGCTGGAAAAGTAGCACGGCAAGCTGTAGGCAATCCAGGAGACTCCTGGAGTGCGTGGAGGATAACTTCCTATGCCAGGTAATAGACAGCCCTACCAGAGGGGATGCGGTACTGGAACTGTTGGAAGTGGTGACATCAAGATTTGAGGCAGCCTGGACTGCAGTGATCATGCACTGGTGGAGTTCACAGTCCTGAGGGATATGGGGCAGGCGAAGAGTCAAGTCAGTACGCTGAATTTTAGGAAAACAAACTTCCAGCTCTTCAGGGACGTAGTCAATGGGACCCCCCTGGGAAAAGGCCCTTGGGGACAAGGGAGCAGAACAGAGCTGGCAGATCTTTAAGGACACTTTCCATAGAGCGCAATAGCTCTCGATCCCCA
>NW_010534710.1:0-250 GCF_000687285.1 Phaethon lepturus | reverse complement strand
AGTTGAAACAGGGACAGGTATCCTGGGATGTGCACAAGGACGCTGCCAGGTTGTGTAGGGATGAGGTCAGGAGGGCCAAGGCGCAGCCGGAGCTGAGTTTGGCAAGGGATGCAAAGAATAATAAGAAGGGCTTCTACAGGGATGTCAGCCAGAAAAGGAAGGTCAAAAAAAGCGTCTCCCCCTTGATGAGCAAGACTGGCAGAATGGTAGCAACACACAAGGAGAAGGCTGAGGTAGTCAGTGACTTCTT